>NC_134353.1:738442055-738742055 GCF_048569485.1 Anomaloglossus baeobatrachus
CCAGGCCGTGGAAGGCTAACAGTAGTTGCATAAGCCTTACACTTCCGGATGATGCTCCCAACAGTGGAGACAGGTAGGCCCAACTCCTTGGAAAGGGTTTTGTACCCCTTGCCAGCCTTGTGACCCTCCACGATCTTGTCTCTGATGGCCTTGGAATGCTCCTTTGTCTTTCCCATGTTGACCAAGTATGAGTGCTGTTCACAAGTTTGGGGAGGGTCTTAATTAGTCAGAAAAGGCTGGAAAAAGAGATAATTAATCCAAACATGTGAAGCTCATTGTTCTTTGTGCCTGAAATACTTCTTAATACTTTAGGGGAACCAAACAGAATTCTGGTGGTTTGAGGGGTTGAATAATAAATGACCCTCTGAAAAAACTTTTCACAATTTAAAAAAAAAAGAAAAAAAAAAAAGAAATAACATTCTTTTTTGCTGCAGTGCATTTTACACTTCCAGGCTGATCTACAGTCCAAATGTTACAATGCCAAGTTAATTCCGAATGTGTAAACCTGCTAAATCTGCAGGGGGTTAAATACTACTTGTAGGCACTGTATATTATATTAAGTATTTCCGGATAAAGTTAATCATAACAAATGTACTTTAACATCATAATTGAGATACTCTTTTGTAGATAAAGCTTGATCAGCACAGTGGTCTTCAATGGTATAGTTTGCTGGACTTCTAAATGTTAAACAATATCCTTTATCCAGACATTGATATTGGACTCCACCAAGTGTTGTGCAAACCAGAATCCACTGATTTTATTATTATTATTATTATTTATTTTTATAGCGCTATTTATTCCATGACACTTTACAGTGAAAGAGGGTATACGTACAACAATCATTAACAGTACATAACAGACTGGTATAGGAGGAGAGAGGACCCTGCCCGTGAGGGCTCACAGTCTACAGGGAATGGGTGATGGTACAATAGGTAAGGACAGAGCTGGTTGCGCAGTGGTGTACTGGACTGAGGGTTATTGTAGGTTGTAGGCTTGTTGGAAGAGGTGGGTCTTAAGTTTCCTCTTGAAGCTGATGTTGTTTATTATAAGCAGTGCTCAGCCTAAATGAGTACACCCCCTTTGAAAAGTGAGATCTATATCTCACTGAATTCAAGAACAAATTCTCAATTTTTTTTTAAACCATAACAACATTTTCAGTTTTACTCAAATTAGTTGATGCAAAAATGCATACACCCCACATCAAAAACTACTACATCGCGTATTCTGTATTACTGCTTTGATTTTAAAGACAGCACCAAGTCTTCTAGGCATGGAATTAACACATTGGTGACATATTGTGACATCTATCTTTTTCCATTCTTCCATAATGACCTCTTTTAGATCCTAGATGCAGTATGGAGAGTGATGACAACTGGTCTCTTCAGAATTCCCCATAGGTGTTTGATTGAGTTAAGATCAGCGAATATATTTTGCCACTGAATGATTTTCACCTTGATCTTCAGAAATGGAACAAATACTGTATGTGTTTTTGATCATTGTCATGATGGAAAGTGCACGTCTAGCAACTTTGTCCCCAAAACTATTAGATTACATTAGACAACATCTCCAATATGTTGAAAGTGAGAAAGTATGGAATAGGATGTTGAATTAATAAAAAAGTTAAAATAATAAATAAATGAACTTTTTGTTATTCTTTTCTCACTTATTGCATTAAGTTACAACAGTAAGGGGTACTTTGCAGGCTGCGACCTCGCTAGCTGATTGTAGCGATGCCGAGCGCGATAGTCCCCGCCCCCGTCGCAGATGCGATATCTTGTGATAGCTGCCGTAGCGAACATTATCGCTACGGCAGCTTCACACGTACTTACCTGCCCTGCGACGTCGCTCTGTCCGGAGACCCGCCTCCTTCCTAAGGGGGGCCGGTCGTGCGGCATCACAGCGACGTCACACGGCAGGCGGCCAATAGAAGCGGAGGGTCGGAGATGAGCGGGATGCAAACATCCTGCCCACCTCCTTCCTTCCGCATTGCAGACGGAACGCAGGTAAAGAGATGTTCCTCGCTCCTGCGGCTTCATACACAGCGATGTGTGCTGCTGCAGGAACGATGAACAACATCGTACTTGTCGCTGCAGCGAAATTCTGAAAATGACCGACACTACACCGATCACTGATTTACGATGCTTTTGCGATCGTTTATCGGTGCATCTAGGCTTCACACGTTGCAACGTCGTTACTGGCACCGGATGTGCGTCACTTTCAATTTGACCCCAACAACATCGCAGTAGCAATGTTGCAACGTGCAAAGTACCCCTTAGAGTCTCTTGCTGCCTGTTGTAACTTGAGATATGCAGTTCAGCCTTTAGAACAGATGTGAGATCGGCTATGCAGTGATGAGATTTGTCTTCTACGTCCCATGGCTTTCTTTCTACTGCTAAGATTGGATAAATCAGCTATCTACGCAACGGAAATTTATTGTATGTGTAATGTTTGTATTTGTGTAATGTGTATTTGTATGTTTAATGTACTGTATATGTGTAATATGAATGTCTGGGCAAAATGTGTATATAGTGTGTGTGTGTGTCACGGTACAGTGATGGAGTGGAGAAAGGGACTTAGATCTACTGTTCAGAGATGGGAGAAGGGATACACTGCCATTAGGGAACAATTGAGGGCCAACCGTTGACACCCTCATAAGCCCCTGAGCTCCCTGACGTCCCAAGATGGGCTCTTTAACCTCATGCTGTAGCCACTTTCCTATCCCTATCTTTGCCTGGATACAGTCTTGTCTAGTGCACAGGGCATGAAGAAGAAAACGGCACTTCCCTCGTGTATATTTTTTCAAAAGATGTTGGGGTGCACTTCAGGTTCCAAAGCCATAAAACAAGAAGTAACAAGGCACTCCCAAAGTATGATGAAAAAGTGTATTTATTGTGCTTGAAGAACGTTTTCGGTCCAAAATGGACCTTCCTCAGTAGCACAATTGTGAGGAGTGATGTGGCATGGACTGCTGGCGCGGATTCCACCGCTGCATGGGGGCAGCCATGCAGCGGTGGAATCCGCGCCAGCAGTCCATGCCACATCACTCCTCACAATTGTGCTACTGAGGAAGGTCCATTTTGGACCGAAAACGTTCTTCAAGCACAATAAATACACTTTTTCATCATACTTTGGGAGTGCCTTGTTACTTCTTGTTTTAGTGCACAGGGCAGTGCGTATGTGGTGCCCCTGCGGCTTCAGGCGCCACAGGGCACTGCACCCCCATTATGATGTAGTACTCATCCTAGGTCCAGGGAAAGTCGAGGCCGGTTTACACCTACACAAACAGGGTTGCCCTCCCCAATGGGGACTGGGTCAGGGTTAGATCACAGTAGGGGGTTACTAAAGTGGTGGGTTTACAGGACACCACCGCACCAGGGCTCCTCAGATCCACTGGGCTGGGACTCAGGGTCAGGGAGAAGCAACCACCAGTGGGAGTTAGGAGCACAGTGGGAAGAACAGGTTGACCTAGTGAGAGTAGTGAACCAGCCAGTGGCAGCGGCTGGGGGCAACATCTCAGAACATGCAACACACCAGAACAGGCAAGTTCAGCTTGAGACACAGAGCAAAGCGGACATGCCGCGAGCAGCTCTGTGGGCCAAGGTGTTCAACACAGTCACTGGGGAGAAGCAGGGCAGCTGCTTCCACAGGAATGGCACTGTCGGGATACAGAATCCTAGGGCAGGAATACTTCACGTTGTTCCTCAACTCTGCAAGTGTCGTGGGGAACGGCTACAAAAAGTCACCAGACCCGTACCATGAGTCTGCAGCAAATAGCACATAGGATTCGGGGTTGAGGACTGGCCCCATAACGGAACCGCGCTATCAGCATACAGAAAGGGACACACTTTACTGACACCGGGACCCTCAAGTGCTTCACGCCACGGGGGTCTAATACTTAGCACACAAAAAGGAGGAGAGAGCTCACAGGCTGACACACACACCGGACTTGACCATTCACGAATCCGGGATTGGCTGGAGTCTATCGTGGCAGAGAACAGCAGCATCTGAAAGACTTGTGAGTAAAAACACCTGGAACTGCAGCCCCTTTCACTGCCTCTCCTTTACTGGTACTGGCGCCCAGCTCTGCGGCGCCAACGGGGACTACCACTACCCCCGCCATCCTCCCCGTGGTAATCCTGCTCCGCCTGTGGTGAGCGACACCATCTCGGCTGCACCTGACATCTGCCCCTGTCAGAGACGCTGCAGTGGCGGCCCCCATCCCAGGCCGCATACCACAGGTGGCGTCACACAATCACCCTAAAGACTTTCCTAAACCTCCAACTACTACCTCCATCATCCCTGCCACCCTCCTATCCTCCCTCCTGTATGCCTCGGAGCAATGGAACTGGGCCAAGCCACCCAGTCACGACGCAGAGGATCTGCACCCCCCGGCCCAGAGACAAGTAGGTTAAAACACCTGTCCCTTGGTATGCTACAGGAACACTAGTACCACTCTAGTTTAAAGACACAGAGAGGATAAGACAGACAGTAGTAAAAGACACAGCAATCATTCAAGGCACACCAAACTCCGTACAGGAAAGAGTAAAGGGAAAAAGACCAGTGAGGGGTTAAGGAAGGGAAAACACCAACACAGCTTCTACACAGCAAACTCCAGTTATGTTTCCCAAAATGACTTCCTTGTTCACAGGTCAGAGGTTCCGACTAGAGGCTAACTAAGGAAAGCTATCACTGGCAGCTCCCTAAGCAGAGAGAGGAGTCTTTATAGCAGAGTTAAATGATAAACTCAGAACAGCTGATACCCAGCTGTCATCCAGAGTTTAGGAGACCAGGCAGACTACTTAACCTTAGTGGAACCTGATGAAGAAGAATCTGCACAGCCTGCAGTGTTCACTTGAGCAAGGGAGCATGTAGCCCTGGCTGTGATCTTTTGACACCAGAAACAGGTTAATATGTGCAATGTATATGTATAAATGTAATGTATATCAATGTATGATGTATGTGTGTGTATATGTATTTATACATATTGTAAGTTCGATAAGTGTTTATCATGTAAAAAAAGGTCTACACACTCTTCTTAAAATTAAGGTTTTTGTCACATAAAAATTCATAAGAGAGGAATCATTTCAAAACCTTTTCTGCTTTTTAAAATCACCTAAATCTTCAAAAATCCACGGAGAAACAAACTAAAATAATTTTTATGAGGACAATAAAATTACCAAAACTAAAATAATGTGGTTGCATAACCATGAACACCCTTTTGTATTTGGGGAATTGGATGTGCGCAGAATTAAACTAATGTTAAATAGCCAATACACAGCTACCATCATTTACAGTGATTGTAATTAACGCCAAGTTGAGCTGTTCTAGTAGGATTTTTCTAATATTTTCTTCTTTTAAATTGAACTGTACAGATTCTGGGTGATTTTAAAGGTGGAAAACTTCTAAAATGATTCATTGCATTATTGTTATTACATGAAAAACCTAAAGAAACTAAGGCTGCTTTCACACCTCCGGTTTTTGCTATGCGGCACAATCCGGCACTTTGCAGGAAAAACGCAACCGTTTTTTTTTTTGCTCCGGTTGCGTTTTTCCTGCATAGACTTTAATTAGTGCCGCATTGTGCCGCATGGCTTTGCGTTCGGTCCGTTTTTTGCCGCATGCGGCAGATTTAGCTGATGCGGCGGCCGGATGGAACGTTGCCTGGCACGTTTTTTTGTGCGGCAAAAAAAACCGCATCGTGCTGCATCCGGCCGATGCGGCGCTTTTCTCAATGCATCCCTATGGATGCCGGATGCGGCGCGATGCGGCAAAAACCGCATATGGCCGCCGCATACGGTTTTTGCCACTGCGCATGCTCAGTAGCATGCCGCAAGCGGCAAAAACCGGACGGGCCACATGTAAAAAAGTTATGCAAAGGATGCGGTGTTTTCACCGCATCCGTTGCATAGGTTTCACAGCCGGATTGAGCCGCACGGCTCAAACCGGATGTGTGAAAGCAGCCTAACTGGTAAAAGTTTGTATACATGCAAGTTTGTATACATGTAAATGTCCGGATCCGCACGGTTTTCAAAGTTGCCTGGATGCTGGACCCAGGCCCGGGATTCCGGCTGTTTGATCCCAATCTGGACAAATTTAAAAAAATAAATAAAGGAAAAATAAAGAAAATAAAAATGAAGCTAGCACTTCAGACTTACCAAGGCTCCGTCCCGACTGTATGCTGCTCCCGTGCTGCTGTGCACTGCTCCTGCGGCCTCCCTGTGCCGCTCATTTCATATGCACAGTTTTCCCCGCCCACCAGCCAGCCTGGAGTCTTTGATTGGTTACAGTCAGATGCGCCCCAGCCTGTGTGATGTGTCTCCATGCATCAAGTCACCGCTCATCACGGCTCATTCATTCAGCACTCACAGCGGTCCATGCTGCCCTATAGCAGCTCTCTGTGATATTCAGATGTAGCAGAGCTGTTGTGGGACCTTGTGTGGATTACGTCAAACCTGCAGGGTTGTGTTGGGGTTGATAACCTGGTGAAAGAGGGGGCTTTTTTGTATTTTATTCCAAATAAAGGATTTTTTCAATGTCTGTTTATTTACTTCCACTTACAGATTAGTGATGTGGGTGTTTCACAGACGCCTGTGCCATCACTAGAGATGAGCGAACCGGTCCCGGTTCGGCTCGAGGTCGGCTCGCCGAACGGGGGTCCCGTTCGAGTTCGGCTCGTCGAACGTTCGACGAACCGAACTCGAACTGCATAGGAAACAATGGCAGGCAATCACAAACACATAAAAACACCTAGAAAACACCCTCAAAGGTGTCCAAAAGGTCACAAACAACTCACAACACATGGGAAAGTGACAAGGACATATACTCATGTGAAAACAAAAGAGCTGGACAAGGAAAAAGAGGAGGAGACACAGATATATGAGTATATGCAAGGAAACATCGATTCCATTATTGTGCAACTTGAGCCCTGCTCATTTTAGGCTTCCAATCTTGATAAATTGCCTGAGCTCGCCACGTACGCCTTGGGGATCTTGTCGTGTCCTGCAGCCAGCGTTCTCTCGGAACCTGTCTTCAGTGCTGCTGGGGGTCTTCTGGCAGATAAGCACACATGTCTGTCCACTGACAATGTGGACATGGCTCTCAGAGGACTTTTCTTCCCCTGGGTCAGCCAGGGGACGGGAAAGGCACGCGTATTTTTGAGAGTGCTTCATGCAAAGCATCTTTTTCTTTTTCAAAAGGGGGCTCAACCGATGCCAGTCAAGTGGGGTGTGTGTGGCCCAGTTAGTGGCAACGAGGGAGACTGTGGTTGGAGTCCCCTCGCTGTGTTTCTAAAAGAACCAAGATGAACAAGTCATGGCTCTGAGGACTTTTCTTCCCCTGAGTCAGCCAGGGGACGGGAAAGGCAAGCGTATTTTTGAGAGTGCTTCATGCAAAGCATCTTTTTCTTTTTCAAAAGGGGGCTCAACCGATGCCAGTCAAGTGGGGTGTGTGTGGCCCAGTTAGTGGCAACGAGGGAGACTGTGGTTGGAGTCCCCTCGCTGTGTCTCTAAAAGAACCAAGATGAACAAGTCATGGCTCTCAGATGACTTTTCTTCCCCTGGGTCAGCCAGGGGACGGGAAAGGCAAGCGTATTTTTGAGAGTGCTTCATGCAAAGCATCTTTTTCATTTTGAAAAGGGGCATCAACTGATGTTAGTCAAGTGGGGTGTGTGTGGCCCAATTAGTGGCAACGAGGGAGACTGTGGTTGGAGTCCCCTCGCTGTGTTTCTAAAAGAACCAAAATGAACAAATCATGGCTCTCAGATGACTTTTCTTCCCCTGGGTCAGCCAGGGGACGGGAAAGGCACGCGTATTTTTGAGAGTGCTTCATGCAAAGCATCTTTTTCTTTTTCAAAAGGGGGCTCAACCGATGCCAGTCAAGTGGGGTGTGTGTGGCCCAGTTAGTGGAAACGAGGGAGACCATGGTTGGAGTCCCCTCGCTGTGTCTCTAAAAGAACCAAGATGAACAAGTCATGGCTCTGAGGACTTTTCTTCCCCTGGGCCAGCCAGGGGACGGGAAAGGCACGCGTATTTTTGAGTGCTTCATGCAAAGCATCTTTTTCTTTTTCAAAAGGGGGCTCAACCGATGCCAGTCAAGTGGGGTGTGTGTGGCCCAGTTAGTGGCAACGAGGGAGACTGTGGTTGGAGTCCCCTCGCTGTGTCTCTAAAAGAACCAAGATGAACAAGTCATGGCTCTCAGATGACTTTTCTTCCCCTGGGTCAGCCAGGGGACGGGAAAGGCAAGCGTATTTTTGAGAGTGCTTCATGCAAAGCATCTTTTTCATTTTGAAAAGGGGCATCAACTGATGTTAGTCAAGTGGGGTGTGTGTGGCCCAATTAGTGGCAACGAGGGAGACTGTGGTTGGAGTCCCCTCGCTGTGTTTCTAAAAGAACCAAAATGAACAAATCATGGCTCTCAGATGACTTTTCTTCCCCTGGGTCAGCCAGGGGACGGGAAAGGCACGCGTATTTTTGAGAGTGCTTCATGCAAAGCATCTTTTTCTTTTTCAAAAGGGGGCTCAACCGATGCCAGTCAAGTGGGGTGTGTGTGGCCCAGTTAGTGGAAACGAGGGAGACTGTGGTTGGAGTCCCCTCGCTGTGTCTCTAAAAGAACCAAGATGAACAAGTCATGGCTCTGAGGACTTTTCTTCCCCTGAGTCAGCCAGGGGACGGGAAAGGCACGCGTATTTTTGAGAGTGCTTCATGCAAAGCATCTTTTTCTTTTTCAAAAGGGGGCTCAACCGATGCCAGTCAAGTGGGGTGTGTGTGGCCCAGTTAGTGGCAACGAGGGAGACTGTGGTTTGAGTCCCCTCGCTGTGTCTCTAAAAGAACCAAGATGAACAAGTCATGGCTCTCAGAGGACTTTTCTTCCCCTGGGTCAGCCAGGGGACGGGAAAGGCAAGCGTATTTTTGAGAGTGCTTCATGCAAAGCATCTTTTTCTTTTTCAAAAGGGGGCTCAACCGATGCCAGTCAAGTGGGGTGTGTGTGGCCCAGTTAGTGGAAACGAGGGAGACTGTGGTTGGAGTCCCCTCGCTGTGTCTCTAAAAGAACCAAGATGAACAAGTCATGGCTCTCAGATGACTTTTTTTCCCCTGGGTCAGCCAGGGGACGGGAAAGGCAAGCGTATTTTTGAGAGTGCTTCATGCAAAGCATCTTTTTCATTTTGAAAAGGGGCATCAACTGATGTCAGTCAAGTGGGGTGTGTGTGGCCCAGTTAGTGGAAACGAGGGAGACTGTGGTTGGAGTCCCCTCGCTGTGTTTTACATGCTTTTAGAAGGGCATGACATGGTTTGTAGGTTGACTTTCATCATATGCAAACTGTTGGCTACCAAAATGCTGCCTTTCCAACAACTGTGGTTATAGGCAATGAGGAACATACTGATGAAGATGAGACGCAGATACCCGATTGGGATGACAACTTAAATATTCGGTCAGGGCAAGAAGAGGCTCGGTCTGAGGGGGAGGGGAGTGCAAACACAACAATTGATGATGAAGTTCTAGATCCCACCTACTGTCAACCCACAGTCAGACACTCGAGGAGGTCAACAGAGGCGGTGGAGGAGGATGCAACCGACGTCGAAGTAACCTTGCGCCTTCCTGGACACAGTCGGAGCACTGGTAGCACGTCTACAACTGCATCCTCAGCCACCACTCTGCCTCTGAGCATTATTCGGGGTGGATCAACAGGTCGCATGGCCTCTAAGCCTTGCCTAGCCTGGTCCTTTTTTGACATAAAAAAAGATCGCCCAAATTATGTGATCTGTAACATTTGGCATGGTTATCTTAGTACAGGTCAAAACCTCACCAGTTTGACAACTTCTTCCATGAATCGTCACATGAATAAATATCATATGGCCTGGTGGGAAGCTCACCGTGCTGCAATGCGGCCTAGCGGAGCCAACCATCCACCGCCTGCCCCTTCCAGGGCATCCGCGCGCTCGTCATCTTCTAGGACTGTGGGGACAGCTGTCACACCTGTTTTTCCACCCACAACTTCCACCACTGTAACCGCAACAGGCAGTTTGCTTGGTAGGTCGTCAGTTGTTTTGGAAGGGGAAACAAGTGAGTGTGTACAGCTCTCTCAGACATCGATAGCACCAACTTTGGATGAAGGCAACATCATGTCTCCGCCTGCACTTTCCTCACAAAGCTGCATTTTTCCAGGGACACCCTACTCAACACCGTCTACAGACAGCAGCCAGATCTCTGTCCCTCAGATGTGGTCAAATAAAAGGCCACTTCCTGCGACCCATGACAAAGCGAAGAGGTTGACTCTATCCCTCTGTAAGCTGTTGGCTACAGAAATGCTGCCTTTCCGCCTAGTGGACACACAGGATTTTAGAGACCTTATGTCTGTCGCTGTGCCCCAGTACCAGATGCCTAGTCGCCACTACTTCTCTAAGAAAGGTGTGCCCGCGCTACACCAGCATGTCGCACACAACATCACCGCTTCCTTGAGAAACTCTGTGTGTGAACGGGTGCATTTCACCACCGATACTTGGACCAGTAAGCATGGACAGGGACGTTACATGTCGCTGACTGGCCACTGGGTAACTATGGTGATAGATGGTGAAGGGTCTGCTGCACAAGTCTTGCCGTCCCCACGACTTGTGTGTCAATCCTCTGTCTGTCCAAGTTCCGCCACTGCTTCTGCATCCTCCACCTCATCTGGGTCCTCCACCTCCGCCCCAAGCCTGCCTGGTCAGGCCACCAGCGTTCTCACTGCGCAGAAGGAATCACGCACCCCTCATTACTATGCTGGCAGCAGAGCGCAACGGCATCAGGCGGTCTTTAGCTTGACATGTCTTGGAAATAGGAGTCACACAGCGACTGAGTTGTGGGCAGCTCTGGAGACTGATTTTGATAAATGCTTGTCTCCACTCAACCTGCAGCCTGGTAAGGCCGTGTGCGACAATGCTGCAAACCTGGGTGCGGCCCTTCGCCTGGGCAAGGTGACACACGTGCCTTGTATGGCTCACGTGTTGAACCTTGTTGTCCAGCAATTTTTAACACACTATCCCGGCCTAGATGGCCTTCTGACCAGGGCACGGAAACTGTCTGCAGTGCTCACTTCCGCCGTTCAAGCGCCGCAGCTGAGCGACTTGCATCGCTCCAGAAGTCTTTCGGCCTGCCGGTTCATCGCCTGAAATGCGATGTGGCGACACGCTGGAATTCAACTCTCCACATGTTACAGCGACTGTGGCAGCACCGGCGAGCCCTGGTGCAATACGTCATGATGTATAGCCTGGGCCAACGAGATGCAGAAGTGGGGCAGATCACCCTGATGGAGTGATCTCAGATCAAGGACCTATGCACCCTTCTGCACAGTTTCGACATGGCGACGAATATGTTTAGCGCTGACAATGCCATTATCAGCATGACGATTACAGTCATTTACATGCTGGAGCACACGCTAAACACTATTCGGAGTCAGGGGTGGGACAACAGGAAGGGGAGGAACTACAGGAGGATCCATATGCGCAAGACACAACAACATCACCAAGGTCCAGACGTTCATCATCACCAACGCGGCAGGCATGGGACCATGGGGGACAGGGATCAACAAGGGCGCATGGTAGCAGGCGAGATGTTGAGGAAGGTGCAGGAGGACATGAAGATATGGAGGACGAACTGTCCATGGACATGGAAGACTCAGCAGATGAGGGGGACCTTGGTCAAATTTCAGTTGAAAGAGGTTGGGGGGAGATGTCAGAGGAAGAAAGAACGGTTAGCACCTCTATGCCACAAACACAGCGTGGACTTGGTCCGCATGGCTGCGCAAGACACATGAGTGCCTTCTTGTTGCACTACCTCCAACATGACCCTCGTATTGTCAAAATTAGAAGTGATGATGACTACTGGCTTGCCACACTATTAGATCCCCGGTATAAGTCCAAATTTTGTGACATAATTCCACCCATAGAAAGGGACGCACGTATGCAGGAGTATCAGCAGAAGCTGTTACTCGATCTTAGCTCGGCTTTTCCACCAAACAACCGTGCAGGTGAAGGGAGTGATTCTCCCAGTTGTAACTTGACAAACATGGGACGGCCTCATCATCTTCAACAGTCTACCCGTACCAGTAGGACCGTATCTGGTGCTGGTAACAGCAATTTTATGGAATCTTTTCATAATTTTTTTAGACCCTCCTTTGCAAGGCCACCAGAGACAACAAGTCTGACACATAGTCAACGGATGGAGAGGATGATACAGGAGTATCTCCAAATGAACATCGATGCCATGAATTTGCAAATGGAGCCTTGCTCCTTTTGTGCTTCAAATCTAGAAAAATGTCAAGAGCTCTCCAGTTACGCCTTGAAGATTTTGTCGTGTCCAGCTGCCAGCGTTGTCTCTGAACGTGTCTTCAGTGCTGCTGGGTGTGTGCTGACAGATAAGCGCACGCGTCTGTCCAGTGACAATGTGGACAGACTGACGTTCATCAAAATGAACAAGTCATGGATCCAGAAGGAATTTACTACCCCTGTGTCATGCTGGGGAGAGTAAATGTTTGTGGATTTGGAATGTGCTTGATGCAAATCAAAACATCCTGTTTGCAACTAGGGCACAAGTGCTGCCACTGATGGGGTGTCTGTGTGCCCAATTTTTGGAAAAAAGGTAGACTCCGCTTGGAGTAACCCTTGCTTGCTGTGTTTTTTAAAAATGATACAAGATGAACAGATCTGAAGGCAACATGAAGGCAACATCATGTCTCCGCCTGCACTTTTCTCACAAACCTGCATTTTTCCAGGGACACCCTACTCAACACCGTCTACAGACAGCAGCCAGATCTCTGTCCCTCAGATGTGGTCAAATAAAAGGCCACTTCCTGCGACCCATGACAAAGCTAAGTGGTTGACTCTATCCCTCTGTAAGCTGTTGGCTACCGAAATGCTGCCTTTACGCGTAGTGGACACACAGGATTTTACAGACCTTATGTCTGTCGCTGTGCCCCAGTACCAGATGCCCAATCACCACTGCTTCTCCAAGAAAAGCATGCCCGCGCTACACCAGCATGTCGCACACAACATCACCACTTCCTTGAGAAAATCTGTGTGCGACAGGGTGCATTTCAACACAGATACTTGGACCAGTAAGCATAGACAGGGTCATTACATGTCACTGACTGGGCACTGGCAAACTATGGTGAGAGATGGAGAAGGGTCTGCTGTACAAGTCTTGCCGTCCCCACGAGTTGTTTCAATCCTTGTTCTGTATGTAGAAGTTAATACACTGCTTCTGCATCTTCAACCTCGTGTGGGTCCTCCACCTTGGCACAAACCCTGTGTGGTCAGGCCACCCTTCCTTGCAACTGCGCACAAGGACTACCACACACCTCCTTACTATGCTGGCAGCAGAGCTCAATGCCATCAGGCGGTCAAAGTTTTACTTTGAAATGTATGGGAAATGTGAGTCACACCGCTATTACAGAGAATAGTAGTCAGGCAGGGTCAAAACATTAATTGAGGAACAGGAACAGAATGGGACGGCCAGGACTTAATCAGAAAACAAGCAGAGGTGAAATGCGTATCGGCCAACAAGGTACATAAACAGCAAGCAGGAGAAGTAGTCAGGTAACAAGCACACAAAATCATAAAACTGAACTGGGGGTAAAATTAACCAGAGGTTCATAGCTATGTCTGGCAGTGGTCTGCAGACAGGATGGGCATAAAAAAGGGTGTGGTGTCTTCCCATTGGTTGTAGCTGAATGATGGTATTTCATCTGTGAGATACCCACCAGCTACATTCAGCCAGAGATTCTGCATCTGTCAAGGTAATGCAGCACAGTGGGTGAGCATAACCTGCGTCCACCTGCGCCGCTGGCATCGACTACTCTCCCATCATCAGCACTATTCATGAAAGGAACACGTTGTCACCTGGCGACCGGAGTACAAATTGACGGAGCGGACTCCGTTGGTGACTTAACAGCCGTGTGCGGCAATGATGCAAACCTGGCTGCGGGCCATCCTCAGGGCAATGTGACACACGTGCCTTTTATGGCTCACGTGTTGAACCGAATTCTCCAGCAATTTTTAAAACACCATCACGGCCTACATGGCCTTGTGCAGCGGGCACGCTCGCTATGTGCTCACTTCCATCGTGCGCACACAGCAGCTCAACAACTTTCATCACTCCGGAAGTCTTAGGGTCTGGCAGTTAAACGCCGGAAATGCGATGTTCCGACACGCAGGAATTGGAATCTGCACATGTTGCAGCGTGTGTGGCAGCACCGCAGAGCCCTGCTGAAATACGGTATGACATATAGCCTGGGATAACTTGATCAAGAGGTGGTGCAGATCACGCTGCTGGAGTGGTGTCAGATCAAGGACCTATGCACCCTGCTACACAGTTTTGAAATGTCGACGAAGATGTTTAGCACTGGCAATGTCATTCTCAGCGTGACAATTCTGGTCATCTACATGATGGAGCACACTGTAATTATTATTCGGAGTCAGGTGTTGGGACAAGAGGAAGGGGAGGAAGTACAGGAGGAGTCATATGCGGAAGGGATAACAAGATCTACGAGGTCCAGATGGTCAGCGGCACCTATGCGGCAGTCATGGTGAGGGAGAGGGATTAACAAGGGCGCATAGTATCAGCAAAAAGTGTTGATGAAAGTGCAGGAGCCCATGAAGAAATGGAGGACGAACTGGCGATGGGCATGGAAGACTCAGCAGATGAGTGAGAGCTTGCTCACATTTCGGTTGTGCGAGGTTGTGGGTAGAGGGTAGAGGAAGGATGCACGATTCTCACCTCTCTGCCACCAACACACCAAGGACTTGGTCCTCCTGGATGCACAAGACACATGAGCGCCTTCTTGCTGCACTACCTACATGACCCTCGGATTGTATGAATTTGAAGTAATCCTGAATACTGGGTTGCCACACTGTTAGATCCCCGGTACAAGACAAAATTTGGCGAACTAATTCCTGCCATAGAAATAGACGCACGTATACAGGAGTATCTGCAGAATGTGGTACGCAATCTTAGATCTACTTTTCCACTAAACACCAGTGCTGCACAGAGTGAATCTCAACGCTTTGTCATGGATAGGAGGAAATGGTCTTTTACTTGTCCACATCGGAGGGACCGAGGGATGGCTGCTGTGCTGAGATGGCGTTGAGTACGGTGTCCCTGCACAGTTGCACTTTTGGTCATATCCCAAAATGAGTTGAAAAAGGACAGATGCTGTTGGAAAGGGGAACAGGTGTGTTGGAAAGGGGAAAAAAGTTTTTGTCCGTGGATTTGGTGGTTAAGCAACTGTAACATTTGCTGAAGAAACAACATCTGTTACAGTGGGACTGGCAGATTTGGATAAAGTGGTATATAATCTGTGACCGCTATATAACGAAAATTAATAAGAAAAGAAAGAGAAAGGTATATATCCCCATCAGCTGTCAGTGTCCACCGTGCTCCCAGTTGGAAAAGGAGAGGTTGGCAACTTGAAGGTTTGGTGGAGGATACAGAGCTGTGTGGCTATGAAACAAATAGTAGCCTGAACCGAGTTAGACGCCATTCGGATCTGGAGACTGTGAGCCCTGTTAGCGTCACAGGGTCTACATGCCCACCCAGCCCAGGAACTCCCTGTTAACAACACAGGGGCCATTGAGTACGCTGACCGTGTGCGTAGGGGCCACACCTGTGGACAGCAGGCGCATCAGCAGCAGCAGGCCTGTTAATGCCACTGGGCTGCACAAGCAGGACTGTTAGGACAGGAGCTGGTCTTAAACGTTCTGCGTTACCAACTGTGGTGGTGGCCTGCATCCACCACCCTATCCCTGCCTACCTCTGGCCTAAAGCCGCAATGGGTTCAACACATGGAGGTGTGCTCTTTCGGAGCATAATAGAAGACTGCGCACCTCCTTGTTGGCTCCAGCCCCTTTTATAACCTGGGTCCGCCCCAAACCAGGGTGAACCACAATGCACCTCCTGGAGACAAAAGTAGAGTGACACGTCATGAGTGGCATAACTAGCGTCCTATTTGGAAACGCAACTTCAATGATGACCTCATGGCTGCCATGACCCAAACACCTCACCAGTCATCGTCTGACCATCAATAATGCGGTGACAAGTCATAGGTGTGGGCCTCTGCAAGCCATTTGGGAGGACACCTGATGCCCTGTGGTCTATATGGGACCCCCACATCAGGGCCAGGGCCAAAGAGTTCATTACCGGACCTAGTCTCTGAAGCAGGAAGTGCCTGAGCATGCTCAGTAGCATGAAATACAGTCTCTGAAAAAAGACTATCAGCTTTAGCATGGTGTCTAGGCACAAAACAGGACTTAGACCCGGCACGGAATGCAAGCACCTGTGCAAAGAGGCTTTTCACACTTAGTGTGGGAGCATGCGCTGTATCCCGAAAATAAGACTTAGCATCAGGAATAACACAGTCAGGCTGAGCATACTGACTACGCGAAACACTGTAATTATGCTGCAGCTGGGGTACATCGGCACACGCATGCGCACTAGCTGCCTCTCCACACTTAGACGTGGAGGGGAAATTTGTCTTGGAGATGCTGTCTATGAACAGAAGGAAAAGCTAAAGGAAGCCTGACTTTCTATCCCTCCGAATTATGAAATGCAGCAATGAATTCCATGAGTTTGCTATAACATTAGCGTAGCAAAATGTGCATGAGGGTGTGATGTAGAGGTGCTAGAAATAGCTTGTCACCAGTGGGGCACTAATGGAATACAACAGCCAGTTCTATGATGCCACTAAATGGCAGTATTTTGTGCTATCATTATAGCTTATTAAAAACAGAGCAGGAGGTTGTCATGCAGAGGTGCTGCACATAGATTTGCAGTAGTGTGAATAGACAAAAGTACAATAGCCACGTTTAGGATGCCAATAGGTACACTGAGTGTTTGCTTGTATAATGGCTGAGTTTAAAAAAGTTTGAGTGTGCAATGCAGGCAGACATGCTGCAAATATCGTTACAATAGTGTGAATAGACAAAAGTACAATAGCCACGTTTAGGATGCCAATAGGTACACTGAGTGTTTGCTAGTATAATGGCTGAGTTTAAAAAAGTTTGAGTGTGCAATGCAGGCAGACATGCTTCAAATATCGTTACAATAGTGTGAATAGACAAAAGTACAATAGCCACGTTTAGGATGCCACTAGGTACACTGAGTGTTTGCTAGTATAATGGCTGAGTTTAAAAAAGTTTGAGTGTGCAATGCAGGCAGACATGCTTCAAATATGTTTACAATAGTGTGAATAGACAAAAGTACAATAGCCACGTTTAGGATGCCACTAGGTACACTGAGTGTTTGCTAGTATAATGGCTGAGTTTAAAAAAGTTTGAGTGTGCAATGCAGGCAGACATGCTTCAAATATCGTTACAATAGTGTGAATAGACAAAAGTACAATAGCCACGTTTAGGATGCCACTAGGTACACTGAGTGTTTGCTAGTATAATGGCTGAGTTTAAAAAAGTTTGAGTGTGCAATGCAGGCAGACATGCTTCAAATATGTTTACAATAGTGTGAATAGACAAAAGTACAATAGCCACGTTTAGGATGCCACTAGGTACACTGAGTGTTTGCTAGTATAATGGCTGAGTTTAAAAAAGTTTGAGTGTGCAATGCAGGCAGACATGCTGCAAATATGTTTACAAAAGTGTGAATAGACAAAAGTACAATAGCCACGTTTAGGATGCCAATAGGTACACTGAGTGTTTGCTAGTATAATGGCTGAGTTTAAAAAAGTTTGAGTGTGCAATGCAGGCAGACATGCTGCAAATATGTTTACAATAGTGTGAATAGACAAAAGTACAATAGCCACGTTTAGGATGCCAATAGGTACACTGAGTGTTTGCTAGTATAATGGCTGAGTTTAAAAAAGTTTGAGTGTGCAATGCAGGCAGACATGCTTCAAATATCGTTACAATAGTGTGAATAGACAAAAGTACAATAGCCACATTTAGGATGCCACTAGGTACACTGAGTGTTTGCTAGTATAATGGCTGAGTTTAAAAAAGTTTGAGTGTGCAATGCAGGCAGACATGCTGCAAATATGTTTACAATAGTGTGAATAGACAAAAGTACAATAGCCACGTTTAGGATGCCAATAGGTACACTGAGTGTTTGCTAGTATAATGGCTGAGTTTAAAAAAGTTTGAGTGTGCAATGCAGGCAGACATGCTTCAAATATCGTTACAATAGTGTGAATAGACAAAAGTACAATAGCCACGTTTAGGATGCCACTAGGTACACTGAGTGTTTGCTAGTATAATGGCTGAGTTTAAAAAAGTTTGAGTGTGCAATGCAGGCAGACATGCTTCAAATATCGTTACAATAGTGTGAATAGACAAAAGTACAATAGCCACGTTTAGGATGCCACTAGGTACACTGAGTGTTTGCTAGTATAATGGCTGAGTTTAAAAAAGTTTGAGTGTGCAATGCAGGCAGACATGCTTCAAATATGTTTACAATAGTGTGAATAGACAAAAGTACAATAGCCACGTTTAGGATGCCACTAGGTACACTGAGTGTTTGCTAGTATAATGGCTGAGTTTAAAAAAGTTTGAGTGTGCAATGCAGGCAGACATGCTGCAAATATGTTTACAATAGTGTGAATAGACAAAAGTACAATAGCCACGTTTAGGATGCCAATAGGTACACTGAGTGTTTGCTAGTATAATGGCTGAGTTTAAAAAAGTTTGAGTGTGCAATGCAGGCAGACGTGCTTCAAATATCGTTACAATAGTGTGAATAGACAAAAGTACAATAGCCACGTTTAGGATGCCACTAGGTACACTGAGTGTTTGCTAGTATAATGGCTGAGTTTAAAAAAGTTTGAGTGTGCAATGCAGGCAGACATGCTGCAAATATGTTTACAATAGTGTGAATAGACAAAAGTACAATAGCCACGTTTAGGATGCCAATAGGTACACTGAGTGTTTGCTTGTATAATGGCTGAGTTTAAAAAAGTTTGAGTGTGCAATGCAGGCAGACATGCTTCAAATATGTTTACAATAGTGTGAATAGACAAAAGTACAATAGCCACGTTTAGGATGCCACTAGGTACACTGAGTGTTTGCTAGTATAATGGCTGAGTTTAAAAAAGTTTGAGTGTGCAATGCAGGCAGACATGCTTCAAATATCGTTACAATAGTGTGAATAGACAAAAGTACAATAGCCACGTTTAGGATGCCACTAGGTACACTGAGTGTTTGCTAGTATAATGGCTGAGTTTAAAAAAGTTTGAGTGTGCAATGCAGGCAGACATGCTTCAAATATGTTTACAATAGTGTGAATAGACAAAAGTACAATAGCCACGTTTAGGATGCCAATAGGTACACTGAGTGTTTGCTAGTATAATGGCTGAGTTTAAAAAAGTTTGAGTGTGCAATGCAGGCAGACATGCTGCAAATATGTTTACAATAGTGTGAATAGACAAAAGTACAATAGCCACGTTTAGGATGCCAATAGGTACACTGAGTGTTTGCTAGTATAATGGCTGAGTTTAAAAAAGTTTGAGTGTGCAATGCAGGCAGACATGCTTCAAATATCGTTACAATAGTGTGAATAGACAAAAGTACAATAGCCACATTTAGGATGCCACTAGGTACACTGAGTGTTTGCTAGTATAATGGCTGAGTTTAAAAAAGTTTGAGTGTGCAATGCAGGCAGACATGCTGCAAATATGTTTACAATAGTGTGAATAGACAAAGGTACAATAGCCACGTTTAGGATGCCAATAGGTACACTGAGTGTTTGCTAGTATAATGGCTGAGTTTAAAAAAGTTTGAGTGTGCAATGCAGGCAGACATGCTTCAAATATCGTTACAATAGTGTGAATAGACAAAAGTACAATAGCCACGTTTAGGATGCCACTAGGTACACTGAGTGTTTGCTAGTATAATGGCTGAGTTTAAAAAAGTTTGAGTGTGCAATGCAGGCAGACATGCTGCAAATATGTTTACAATAGTGTGAATAGACAAAAGTACAATAGCCACGTTTAGGATGCCACTAGGTACACTGAGTGTTTGCTAGTATAATGGCTGAGTTTAAAAAAGTTTGAGTGTGCAATGCAGGCAGACGTGCTCTGCAAATGTATTTGCACTAGTGGGACTATAGCAAAGTCCAATAGCCACGTTTAGGATGCCACTAGGTACACTGAGTGTTTGCTAGTATAATGGCTGAGTTTAAAAAAGTTTGAGTGTGCAATGCAGGCAGACATGCTTCAAATATGTTTACAATAGTGTGAATAGACAAAAGTACAATAGCCACGTTTAGGATGCCACTAGGTACACTGAGTGTTTGCTAGTATAATGGCTGAGTTTAAAAAAGTTTGAGTGTGCAATGCAGGCAGACATGCTGCAAATATGTTTACAATAGTGTGAATAGACAAAAGTACAATAGCCACGTTTAGGATGCCACTAGGTACACTGAGTGTTTGCTAGTATATTGGCTGAGTTTAAAAAAGTTTGAGTGTGCAATGCAGGCAGACGTGCTTCAAATATCGTTACAATAGTGTGAATAGACAAAAGTACAATAGCCACGTTTAGGATGCCACTAGGTACACTGAGTGTTTGCTAGTATAATGGCTGAGTTTAAAAAAGTTTGAGTGTGCAATGCAGGCAGACGTGCTGCAAATATGTTTACAATAGTGTGAATAGACAAAAGTACAATACCCACGTTTAGGATGCCAATAGGTACACTGAGTGTTTGCTAGTATAATGGCTGAGTTTAAAAAAGTTTGAGTGTGCAATGCAGGCAGACATGCTTCAAATATCGTTACAATAGTGTGAATAGACAAAAGTACAATAGCCACGTTTAGGATGCCACTAGGTACACTGAGTGTTTGCTAGTATAATGGCTGAGTTTAAAAAAGTTTGAGTGTGCAATGCAGGCAGACATGCTGCAAATATGTTTACAATAGTGTGAATAGACAAAAGTACAATAGCCACGTTTAGGATGCCACTAGGTACACTGAGTGTTTGCTAGTATAATGGCTGAGTTTAAAAAAGTTTGAGTGTGCAATGCAGGCAGACATGCTGCAAATATGTTTACAATAGTGTGAATAGACAAAAGTACAATAGCCACGTTTAGGATGCCACTAGGTACACTGAGTGTTTGCTAGTATAATGGCTGAGTTTAAAAAAGTTTGAGTGTGCAATGCAGGCAGACGTGCTCTGCAAATGTATTTGCACTAGTGGGACTATAGCAAAGTCCAATAGCCACGTATAGGATGCCACTAGGTACACTGAGTGTTTGCTAGTATAATGGCTGAGTTTAAAAAAGTTTGAGTGTGCAATGCAGGCAGACGTGCTCTGCAAATGTATTTGCACTAGTGGGACTATAGCAAAGTCCAATAGCCACGTATAGGATGCCACTAGGTACACTGAGTGTTTGCTAGTAAAATTGCTTAGTTTAAAAAAGTTGGAGTGTGCAATGCAGGCAGACGTGCTCTGCAAATGTCTTTGCACTAGTGGGACTATAGCAAAGTCCAATAGCCACGTTTAGCATGCCACTAGGTACACTGAGTGTTTGCTAGTAAAATTGCTTAGTTTAAAAACAGTTGGAGTGTGCAATGCAGGCAGACGCGCTCTTCAAATGTCTTTGCACTAGTGGGACTATAGCAAAGTCCAATAGCCACGTATAGGATGCCACTAGGTACACTGAGTGTTTGCTAGTATAATGGCTTAGTTTAAAAAAGTTGGAGTGTGCAATGCAGGCAGACGTGCTCTGCAAATGTCTTTGCACTAGTGGGACTATAGCAAAGTCCAATAGCCACGTATAGGATGCCACTAGGTACACTGAGTGTTTGCTAGTAAAATTGCTTAGTTTAAAAAAGTTGGAGTGTGCAATGCAGGCAGACGTGCTCTGCAAATGTCTTTGCACTAGTGGGACTATAGCAAAGTCCAATCGCCACGTTTAGGATGCCACTAGGTACACTGAGTGTTTGCTAGTAAAATTGCTTAGTTTAAAAACAGTTGGAGTGTGCAATGCAGGCAGACGCGCTCTGCAAATGTCTTTGCACTAGTGGGACTATAGCAAAGTCCAATAGCCACGTATAGGATGCCACTAGGTACACTGAGTGTTTGCTAGTATAATGGCTTAGTTTAAAAAAGTTGGAGTGTGCAATGCAGGCAGACGTGCTCTGCAAATGTCTTTGCACTAGTGGGACTATAGCAAAGTCCAATAGCCACGTATAGGATGCCACTAGGTACACTGAGTTTTTGCTAGTAAAATTGCTTAGTTTAAAAACAGTTGGAGTGTGCAATGCAGGCAGACGCGCTCTGCAAATGTCTTTGCACTAGTGGGACTATAGCAAAGTCCAATAGCCACGTATAGGATGCCACTAGGTACACTGAGTGTTTGCTAGTATAATGGCTTAGTTTAAAAAAGTTGGAGTGTGCAATGCAGGCAGACGTGCTCTGCAAATGTCTTTGCACTAGTGGGACTATAGCAAAGTCCAATAGCCACGTATAGGATGCCACTAGGTACACTGAGTGTTTGCTAGTAAAATTGCTTAGTTTAAAAACAGTTGGAGTGTGCAATGCAGGCAGACGCGCTCTGCAAATGTCTTTGCACTAGTGGGACTATAGCAAAGTCCAATAGCCACGTATAGGATGCCACTAGGTACACTGAGTGTTTGCTAGTATAATGGCTTAGTTTAAAAAAGTTGGAGTGTGCAATGCAGGCAGACGTGCTCTGCAAATGTCTTTGCACTAGTGGGACTATAGCAAAGTCCAATAGCCACGTATAGGATGCCACTAGGTACACTGAGTGTTTGCTAGTAAAATTGCTTAGTTTAAAAAAGTTGGAGTGTGCAATGCAGGCAGACGCGCTCTGCAAATGTCTTTGCACTAGTGGGACTATAGCAAAGTCCAATAGCCACGTATAGGATGCCACTAGGTACACTGAGTGTTTGCTAGTAAAATTGCTTCGTTTAAAAAAGTTGGAGTGTGCAATGCAGGCAGACGTGCTCTGCAAATGTCTTTGCACTAGTGGGACTATAGCAAAGTCCAATAGCCACGTATAGGATGCCACTAGGTACACTGAGTGTTTGCTAGTAAAATTGCTTAGTTTAAAAAAGTTGGAGTGTGCAATGCAGGCAGACGTGCTCTGCAAATATCTTTGCACTAGTGGGACTATAGTAAAGTCCAATAGCCACGTTTAGGATGCCACTAGGTACACTGAGTGTTTGCTAGTATAATGGCTTAGTTATAATGAGTTGGAGTGTGCAGAGGACAAGAGGGTACAGTGGCAGGATTGTGGTGCTCTGGGTAGAGGAATGGAAGCCTGCCTTTCTATTCCCTCCTAATGGTGAAATGCAGGGAGGAAATCCCTGACCTTGGCTACACAGACGCTGTTGCTGTTTGCAGGACCTGTCACCTATGGCTCTCTGACCCTGCCGGTTTGAGCCCTTAAAAGGACTGCTATAAAGTGCTCTCCCTAAGCTGTCTAACGCTGTGTATGCAGCGCATACAGCTGTATCGGCGATAGGACTCAGGAGGAGGACGGAGCTGCGACAGTGATGTCTGACACCAAAGACGCAGAAGGCAGATAATGGCGTCCTGGAAGAAAATGTCCGTTTTTATAATGCAGGGACATGTGACATGGACATCCTATCACACATGCCGTTGCTTCTCTGGCTCAAAGTCCACTTAGCTGTGTGTGTGTCTGGGATTGGCTGACATGCTGGCCCGCCCCACAAGACGCGCGCGCTTAGGGAAGGAAGACAAGAAAAAAAAAAATAAATGGCGATCGCCATTATAGAAACAGCAGTGATCTGAAGGCGCTGTTCACGCACACTATACACTTAAATGTCATAATAGTGTGATTCACAGAGTGACTTACACTATTACAGCGGAAACCAAGCTAGGATTTAGCTGGTTTTTTGCTGCTAGAACCGTTCTCGAACGTTTCTAGAACTATCGAGCTTTTGCAAAAAGCTCGAGTTCTAGTTCGATCTAGAACAGGCCCCAAAATCACTCGAGCCTAGAACTGGAGAACCACGAACCACGAACCGCGCTCAACTCTAGCCATCACTAATCTAGGGTTTAATGACAGCTGTGTACTGTTATTAACCCCCTCATAACCCTGACTGCCACCGCTCCAGGGCAACGGGAAGAGCAAGGTAAAGCTCTGGGATTGTCACATCTAATGGATGTGACAATTCTAGGCAGCTGGAGGCTGATATTTTTAGGCTGGACCTCCCCAGCCTGAGAATACAGCCTCAACTGTCATCTTTATCTTACCTGAGTATCAAAATTGGGGGGGGACCACACGTCATTTTTTTAAATTATTTATTTAAATTTAATAAAAGCCGCATGTGGTTCCTCTTAGGCCAGAGTCACACTTGTGAGGGACTTGAACAAGTCTTGTATTGCATCACCCAGCACGGCCGCACACACTCTCCTGACATGAGCAGGTTGGCTACATGTAGTTCTATGCAGCTGCACACTCGTATCTGTAGAGCATCAGGTTATGATGGGTGATGCGATGCAAGACTCGCATAAGTGTGACTCCGGCCTTGCGGTGCACTTACAAGAACTATATGACTCGCACAAGTCTCGCATCGCATCACCCGGCACGGCCGCACACTCTCCAGACATGAGTGTGCAGCTGCATAGAAATACATGCAGATGCATGCTCCTGTCAGAAGAGTGTGCTGTTGCCAGGTAATGCGATGAGAGACTCATGCAAGTGTGTTACTCTGGCCTTATTTTGATACACAGCCACATCTACGGGCTGTAACCATGGGCTTTATCTGTGCTGGTATCAGAATATGGGGACCCTGCACCAATTGGTTTATTTATTCATTTATTTTTATACCACGATACTCACCCGCAGACATTTGCACTGCTTTCTCCACCCACCAGCCGTCCTTGTGCCTGTGATTGGATACAGTCAGCTGACATGCTGCCACTCAGGGTGGGGGCGTGTCTAACTGCAGCCAATTACACACCCCGGTGGGTCAGGAAATTAGTAAATATTCAATGAGTGTTAAATGTTAGCTTCGGAAAGGAATGTGTGACCTGGAAGCAGCTTGCTGCCATGACAGAAGTCCGGTAAGTACACTGCGTGTGCTCCTACCCCCCTATCCCTTCTACCCTGTTTTTCCAAAAAAAAGCCCTCCCACAAAAATAAGCCCTAGCGGGAATTTTCAGCATTTTCGAAGCAAGGCTTAAATATAAGCCTTACCCCGAAAATAAGCCCTAGTTGCGGCTCAATATTGAAGTGTCCGTGCAGCTAAAAAAGTTAAAGATACTGCAGGACACTTCATTATAGACAGTGAACACCCCATAATCATTCTCACCAGACGCCGAACAGAGCACCTGCGGTGGATTGCACACCCGCACACATCCGATCTCACACACACAATCAGATCGCACACACAATCATCCGATCTCTCACACATCGTATCATACACATACTCACCACATCCAGTGACACCGATTTCTTCTGGCTGGCAGAATCCTGAGAGGCTGTGCAGTGGAGCGCCAGGACCTGCCGCAATGCTAGCTTACAGGACCTGTGGACACGTGACTTTCTCCCATCATTCCCTGCGGCCAGACGTGTTCTGTAATGCTGGATGTAATGAGTGTGTGTGTATGTGTGTGTGTCAGTCAGCCAGAAGCAGGGGAGGACGACGTGCAGAACCCACCGGAGATCACAGGGAGGACCTGGGAGCCACGCAGATGTCCGGGTCTGGTCAGTATGAGTTTCCTGAGAATTGCGGGGGTCTGCTTTTTTCGGTGGGTAAACTTACCCCCAATCATGTTTCTCCAAAAATAAGACCTCCTCCAAAAATAAGCCCTAGCGCTTTTTTGGGGAGCAAAATAATTACAAGATATTGTCTTATTTTTGGAAAAACACGGTAGCAACATATTCAATCTCTGGATTCTGGTTCCCATAGACTTATATGGGTACCAGATTCTGGACTGGATCCGGATTCTTTTTAAAATGTAGCAGGGACCCGCCGATCTCGGTTTTCTGCGAGTCCGTCCAGCACTAGTAGGAACATGTTCAAACTGGCATTTAAACAGCAACACCCAAGACAAACAAAATAAAAACTAAAATGAGTAAAATAATCTAAAATAAGTAACTTAATAGCAATAGTGCATGTAAATAAAATAAAATAAGGTACTTAGTTAACATTATTTTGATTAAAAAAACATAAAAGTCATCCCACCATTTAAAGGTGACCCATATTGGGACGGTTCTAGCATTTAACATTTAAAACCTTAATGTATATGTAGCGATGTAAATGTGAATAAGAACTGAGCAGGACCAAATATGGACACCCAGCAAGGGGAAGCTACAGTGGGTTTGGAAAGTATTCAGATCCCTTTAAATTTTTACTCTTTGCTTCATTACAGCCATTTGGGAAATTCAAAAAAGTAAATTTTTTTTTCATTAATGTACACTCTGCACCCCATCTTGACAGAAAAAAAGCCCTAGAAATATAGAAATTTTTGAAAATTTGTTAAACAAAAAAACTGAAATATCACATGGTCATAACTATTCAGACTCTTTGCTCAGTATTGTGTAGAAGCACCCTTTTGAGCTAATACAGCCATAAGTCTTCTTGGGAATGATGTTTTTCACACCTGGATTCGGGGATCCTCTGCCATTCTTCCTTGCAGATCCTCTCCAGTTTCGTCAGGTTGGATGGTGAACGTTGGCGGACAGCCATTTTTAGGTCTCTCCTGAGATGCTTAATTGGGTTTAGGTCAAGGCTCTAGCTGGGCCAGTCAAGAATGGTCACAGAGTTGACCTAGATAGCTAGAGAAATAATATACACACAAGTATTAATACTGTACTTGTGATCTGCTGGTATTTTGACCCCTGGACAGTGACCTGAATACGCCTCAGTTGACTTCCTGAATCATCTTCGTGTTTTCCTGGAAACCCGATTATGAACCAATGCATGACTATTTCTCTACCTACTTCTTGAATACTACGAACTCTCCTGGAACCTGACCCCAGATTACATGACTTCCCGGCTGTAAGTAGTGACTTTGTCACACCCTAGCTATTAGTAGTGACTAGCATCACAATAAATATATTTTAAAATGTGGAGAGAAAAGACCGAGCACCACAGTTGAGCAACAATCAGATTCGCACTGGTCTAAGGAAACAGACCGCTATTGCAGACATGGGGCACCTGCCCCGGAGCTGCACGCTCAAAATCAGACATCAGTGCAAAAATTCAGATCCAAAACAGGAAAAAAGAAAAAAGCAGCAACTCACCGGGGAATGAGATCAAGTCGTCTTTATTGTGCAAACAAGTGTGACATGTAGTGCAGGGAGGGGGAGCCAAAGCCTCAGACAACGGTGACCGTTTTCCGTAGAAGCACCACACTAGCGTGAAGCGGTGACCGTTGTCCAAGGCTTCGGTTCCCCCTCCCTGCACTACACGTCACCCGTGTTTGCACAATAAAGAAGATTTGATCTCATCTCCTGGTGAGTTGCTGAGTTTTTCTTTTTTCCTGTTTTGGACAATAAATATATGTCTACTTTATTTTTCAGACTATAAGATGCACTGGACCATAAATCACACCTAGGTTTTACAGGAAGAAAATACGGGAAATTTTGAAGCAAAGAAAATGTGGTCATCATGACACACTGTTATGGAGGCATCTGCTGCTGATGCTGATGCATACTTTTGCACCAGTCAAGTTTTGTTTAAATGCGGATTGCACATTTTCTGTTAGTACAATAAACCTCATTTCAATCCAGAAATATTACTCAGTCCATCAGTTATTAGATATATGAAACTGAAATAGCTGTTGCAAAAACCCAAATTGTTATAAAGAAAAAAGGTTAACATTAATAGGGGTGCCCAAACTTTTTCATATGACTGTATATGTGGCTCATCTTGGTACATACGCGACTCATCCTGGTGTATATGTCCTACATATTGGTATACAGTATACAGTATATGTCACCCATCCTGGTATATATGTGACCTAACCTGTTATATATAGTATGTCCCCCATCCTGATATATAGGTCACTATGCTAGGCCCATCCTAGTTTATATGTCCCCCATCCTGATGTATATGTTTTCCATCCTGGTATATATCTTCCCCATCCTAGTATATATGTTCAACATCCTGGTATATATGTCCCCCATCCTGTGCCCATCCTGGTATATATGTCTCTCGACATGGGCCCCTCCTAGTATTTATCCCCCATCATGGGCCCATCCTGGTATGCCTCCAGTTATGCCGCTTTTTAACACATAAAAAAGTTAATGATTGTACTCACATTCCCTCCACTACCAAGGCGCATGGAATCCTCTTCTGATACCGGCATCTGACTTTGGCAGTTATGCAACGAGCAGCGCATGGCATCTAGGCAATGCAAATGTGACGCCCTGGCAAAACCAGGTAGTCACACAATAGGCCCCCGCATAAGACCTTCCCTCACCTAGGCTACACACAGCCGACCTAAACCCTAGTCACCTCCCTCAGGGCAAGACAGGCACACCAGTGGATGGGACCAGGCGGTTAGGAAAGGCCCACCTAGGGGTCTAGACAGCCTGGGGCGGGAGAACAAGCAGGTCTAGTTTAAAGTCCGAGTTGAGAGGAGTGTGGGCTGGAGCTAGGTGTAGCTCCAGTGGAGGAGAAGTTCAAGTTGAACGGTGCCAGGGTCAGAGTACCCGACTGGAAACTGTGCACAGAGGGGGTACTCGGACCCTAAAGCCAGGACCGGGACCAACGGCCTAGCTAATTAACCGATTGAGGGCAGGATTATAGGTCCTGTCCCAACCTAAGTCCCGAAAAGTAGACAACCACCCACAGAGAGGGATAGGGCCATCGCCAGGGCCTGTAGATCCCACGGGTCAGCATCAGACGGGCACGGCTCCTCAGGCACACAACAAGCCGGGAGCAGACTCCCGTGTTCCAAACCGGGAAGTCCAAACACACAACCACAACCAGTGCAGAGGAAGAGACGGCGACCGTCAGCCCGGGTGGGGGACCAGAGTACAACCGGCCACAGCAGCCGGCCACCAGCACCTTGGTTTACCAAAAGACTTGTGTGATTCATCTAAGTGTGAGGAACCAATCATCTTGTTCAGAGAAAGTGTATAAGTAATAGGTAAGTAATTAACAAACGTTGTGGCAGAATATACCTATCTATTTTAAAAAAATTTAAATTATGATTATACCACTTTGATTCTTGAAGGTGACACATCTTAGGAAGCTATTATGCTGTTTAACAAAATCTCCTGATGAACTCCATCCACAATCAGGACGGAGAGAAACGCGTCGAGATGAGATAAAAAATTTTGCTGACATGAAAATGATATGTTTCCAGAGCACTTCCTAGAAATAACAGATAAGTGACTTGGAATTATTTGCTCCACATCTTGAAACCCCAATCCCAAATAAACTGAGAGGGAGTTGAGGGCTCATGAGGGAGAGCCGCCGAGGAATGGGGGCACCAAGAAACTAAGGGTGTACTCCATTGCCAGGTAGGGGAAAGCTGATCAGGGACATTAATTTTACAAACAATCCCCTATGTATGAGAAATGGTCTAATGTCACTATTGAAGTGTCTGCTATGGAGGTTGGGACTCTGAAGATGAGATAGAAATATTTGCTGACATGAAAATGATATGTTTCCAGAGCACTTCCTAGAATAGCAGATAAGTGACTTGAAATTATTTGCTCCATATCTTGAAACCCCAATCCCAATAAATCGAGAGGGAGTTGAGGGTGCAGAAGGGAGAGCCGCCAAGGAATGGGGGCACCAAGAAATTAAGGGTGTACTTTATTGTCAGGTAGGGGAAAGCCGATCAGGGACATTTATTTTAAGCAATCCCCTATGTATGAGATATGCTCTAATGTCATAAATGGAGTGTCTGCTATCTAGGTTATGAACTAAAAGTGCACTGGATTTATAAGTGGTAGTTATCATATGTTTATTCTATGAGCCCCTAGTGGTAAAAGGGTATTTATTTTACTTGAGACCCAAGTGACCTGACACGGAAAAGAGTGAGGACCAGATAAGGGAGAGCCGCCGAGGAATGGGGGCATCGTTTACATTAGGATGTACTCCATTGGCAGGCAGTGACAGATTTAATTAGGGTGAGAGAAAAGGGAAACCCCCTCCTTCCCCCGTTTTTTGCCTCCCTTTCTGATCATCTAATTGAATTGGCGTCTTGAGGCCTCAGAGTCTTTGAATTGGGCTCATAGAAACTTCCATGCTACCTAAAGATTTTTAGTCCACATTTGTTTTTTTGTTTTTGTTTGTTTTTTTGCATATTAATAAAGAATTTTTTTTTTAAAATAGATAGGTATAAGTAACCAATCATCCCCTGGTACATACGGGCGCGCGAGCCCTTGCCATCGCCGTACCCTGCACAAAGACACTGGGCCCCGGGGCAACCATCCCTACCCATGGAGGGGTTAACATCCGGCTGCCATTACATCTCCTTCGGGTATCCCACAACAGCAGCGGTGGTGTCCCACTTCACCATACACCGTGGGTAGCGTCACGAACCAAATACGGTCAAGGCCGTACAACTACGTCCTCCCCTTTTATTTAGCGTGTCCGCATGACCCCCAGATCCGGAGGATCCTTTGAGCCACACAGCGGGTCCGGATCCGAGCAGCGCCTGCTGCTGGCACGGGGGCGGCACACACTCACAGTCACACACAGACATGAGCTGCCGGCTAATCGAAAATGAATATTCGCTACTCTCCACACCCCTAATTCTGCCCACTATCACTTACCTCGGTACTAAGAAGTGTGTGAGATTATGGACATGGGGAGCAGTGAATATTAATTTTCTTTAATGGCTGACATACATGAAAGCCCCACTCCTGTTGCTGCCAGCTTCCTCCAGTGGTGACCCTGATCCTGCCTCCTGTAACCCCACTTCACCACCGCTCCCACTGGCCCTGCCACAGTTAACCAGGTATATTTCAGAGTACAAAATGCACTCTCACTTTCCTCCCAAATTTAGTGGAAAAAAGTGTATCTTCTAGTCTGAAAAATACAGTATGTACACATAATCTGCAAAATTGAAATTATAACACTATTAAGGAAAAGTCATGGAATTGAAGCGGGGAGCCGTGTGATGGCCGGCTTTGCTTCCCCTGACTTCTATGAATAAGGATATGCGTATGTGTGTCGTTACCTTCAAGAGCATCCCCATCTGTCTTTGCAGGAATCCTCGTCTTAGACGGGGTAAAGACGGCAATGATCACACGACATTCTTAATAAAAATAACTGAAACTTCTTTATTCTGGCACGTTAGGCATCCGTACTTCTGGTCCCTAGGACCCCCGTGCTGTGTCATTCATCCTCGGGGGTAAACTCACTGTTCCTGGTTCACTTGCCCTGGGTACCTTCCTCCAGCAGCTAAGCCCGATAAATCTTCTCCCCAGAATCCCTTGTATGCAGCTACCGTGTCTCACTCTGGCCCACGTTCTTACGTGCAGCCTCTACTGGCTAGTACGAGGTCCTACTGGGGTCTGAGTCCCAGTGTCCCACCGGTCCGAGGTCGATCTGCCGCCCGTTCGCTGGGTGAGTTCTTGACACCCTCCAGCTCAGGCAGACCCTGACACGGAGTCCTGCCTAGCTCTCCCAGTTCCTGCTGCTCAACTCACTAGATTCTTTCTGCACACATACTGTAACTCTCTGTTTGCTCCTCCACCTATCTCTGTCTCTTTGGCAACCCTCTTACTGTACTTTGTGTTCCCTATTCTAACTCTTATGCTAACTACCTACTCCTACCATCCTACTCCTGCTGCTTGTTCCCTAGTCCCACTTAACCCTACTTCTATACCTGGCCCTGCACTACATCTCCTGCCGAACACAGCACGAGGGACCAGTACATGCTATACACAGTATTTACAACATATAAATGTAGCAACCTACGGGACCTGCAGGGCATAACTCGTCTCCGGGTCAGTGGTTTTGTGGGGTTGCTGTGAATGGCCTGACCCGGCTCCGTGGCCCCGTCGGCTACAGGCAAAGAGAGAGTCAAAAAGGGGGGGAAATGGGGGTTTGCTTTGCAGTGCCACCTGTGGTGCGCGGCCAGGGATTAGCCGCCGCTGTGAGATGTTGCTCTCCTCCGGGGCTGATGTTACCGCAGCTCAGATAGTCCAGCTCCCAACAGATGGAGCGAGCCCCAGGGAGGACGGTGGTAATGGGGGAAAGACCGTTGGCGTCGAAGCGCGGGGGCGGCGGTGCCGGCAAATCAGAGTCTCCCACAGGGGCTGCGGTTCCAGGTGTTTTACAGTTCATGTGCGGCGCCCGCAGAATACCGCTCATCGCCGTGATGGGCTCCAGCCGATCCCAGATGAAGCAGAGGTCACCACCAGTGTTGTGAAGCATGTGAGACCTTCCCCCTTTGCCTTGTAGTGTGGATCCCCATGGCGTGAAGCTACTTGGGGACCCCAGTGTCCTTGGCTTTAGTTGCCGTCCCGTACGCAGGCAGTGCAAAACTTGTTATGGACCCTACTGTGGCCATGGCGCCTATCCCTATCTGCTGCTGTGCTATGGGACTTTTGATGGTGGGCAATGGGATGTGAAATCCCCTTTCCCTGCAGATTTGTTAGAGTCCATGAAGGTTCCCCTAACCGAGGGCTCTGCACCATGACTGGCGCCGGTCCCAAAGGGGCTGTTGGGGGCTAACCCTCTGGCCACTGAGCTGCTCCTCTGTCTCACAGCTCCACTTGGTCGTCTCCTGTCTCTCCCAGTTCGTCCTGTGCAAACTCAGTGCGGTGTAATGGCCCCTGGTCCTCGCACTAATTCCACCAGACTCCCATCCCCCAGGACCAGTCTGTTAAATGCTGCTCTCCTAAGGCTGTCTGCTCTCTTCTGTATCCTGGACTGATCTGAGGTAAAACCCTTCTAAAGTGAAACTAAGTATGTTCGCTCATTTCCTAGGCAGCCCCCACCCTTGGGATGACTCAACCTGCCTGGGAATTCTCCAGCCTGCCTTCCTGAGTAAAGTAAGTGCTTGCTGGCTAACTAGGTGTTTATGTAAGTGTATTGTGTAAACAAGTGGTTAACCTCCTCTTACCCGGGATAAACATTACACCTTAAGACAGATGCAATACTCTGTAGCGACTGAAGACTCAGGGGCGCCAAATAAACACATACATTTCCTTACTATCTAATCTATACCATCTCTGGGTGGAGCTGAACGACGCACCCGTTTGGCTCTGATATATCCTACCTTTATCATTACACATACAATACATATTTACGCCGTCTTCATAGGAGAGGGCACTATTTGCTGTCCTCCTACAGAATTATGAAAATATGAGGCTCAATAACAATGTTAATTATAAGCAAATTATAAAATTCAAACAAAATTTCAAAACAACTTGATGTATTCAAAATCAAGTATGAGCACCGAGCACAGAAATTCCCACATTTACACAACTTGGCATGTTACCAATTAAGTTATCAATGGTTATCTGAGGAATGGCTCATCTAATTCATGACATGCTGTGGTGTTCCTTATGTCACTAATCTTAGTGCAGTCCCTTTTGAGACGGTCTTGATTCTTTAAGGGTCATATGCCTCTTAATGAATCAGGATCGTCTGTCTCTAACCGACCCACTCAGACCAACAGGTTAATCCCCCAGTGGGCACCTCTCTAGGAGTGGGCATTCATCCCATACATCAGTAGCATTTTGCACAATAATTTTCATTTCTCAATGTACAGTCAAATGCAGCATCTAAACATTCTTTTATTGCAACAAACTATCAAGGTTATTATATAGAACAATTTGTAAATTTCTGCATGTAGCTCAACAGTGGGCCACCAGAGTGTTACTAATTGGCCTTGACACCCCAGTCCGACACTGGGTCAACTCATCAAGACCGGCACAAACATTGTTGGTCTTGATGAAATGAGGTCAATGATTCATAGTATCATAGTATCATAGTTTTTAAGGTTGAAGGGAGACTCTAAGTCCATCTAGTTCAACCCGTAGCCTAACATGTTGATCCAGAGGAAGGCAAAAAAAACCCAATGTGGCAAACAAGTTCCAATGGGGAAAAAATTTCCTTCCTGACTCCACATCCGGCAATCAGACTAGTTCCCTGGATCAATACCCTGTCATAAAATCTAATATACATAACTGGTAATATTAAATTTTTCAAGAAAGGCATCCAGGCTCTGCTTAAATGTTAGTAGTGAATCACTCATTACAACATCATGCGGCAGAGAGTTCCATAGTCTCACTGCTCGTACAGTAAAGAATCCTCGTCTGTGATTATGATTAAACCTTCTTTCCTCAAGACGTAGCGGATGCCCCCGTGTTCCAGTCGCAGGCCTAGGTGTAAAAAGATCTTTGGAAAGGTCTCTGTACTGCCCCCTCATATATTTATACATTGTGATTAGATCCCCCCTAAGCCTTCGTTTTTCCAAACTAAATAACCCCAAGTTTAATAACCTGTCTTGGTATTGCAGCCCACCCATTCCTCTAATAATCTTGGTGGCTCTTCTCTGCACCCTCTCCAGTTCAGCTATGTCCTTCTTATATATCGGTGACCAAAATTGTACACAGTATTCTAAGTGCGGTCGCACTAGTGACTTGTACAGATTCTGTGCATTTTCTCATACAAAGCTGTCTACAGACCCTTAAACTTATTATTGAGCCCATAATAGCTCAATACATGCATGAGCTATGGCCTTAAGAGTGGTGGATGTCTCAGGTCCCAAACGTCCAATGAATAGTAGCACTATGCAATACCTGTCATATATAAAAACTTTTATATTCTGACAATTCCCTTTAATGACATTGGCTGTATATTTGTGAAAGAATAAATGTAAAACCAGTCAGACACCTTCCTGATAGTATTGCATGATGGATGTAATGCAAGGATAGTGGTAGGATGATCAGACTGCAGGCCAGCAAACGCAGTCTGCCAGACAGACTTTGAGCTAGCCGTCATGCAACTGTACACCTGAAAGGGTGGGGGTACTTTTCACCCACCCTCCAGTCCTGGAGAAAAGGACTTTACACGCTACGAGATCGCTACAGCGATCTCGTTGGGGTCACGGATGTGACGCACATCCGGCCGCTGTAGCGATCTCGTTGTGTGTGACTCCTAGGAGTGATTTTGGATCGTTGCAAAAACGTCCAAAATCGCTCCTCGTTGACATAGGGGTCCTCTCCCAATTATCGCTGCTGTCGCTTGGGTGAAGTTGATCCTCATCCCTGCGGCAGCACACATCGCTACGTGTGACACCGCAGGAACGAGGAACCTCTCCTTACCTGCCACACACCAGCAATGAGGAAGGAAGAAGGTGAGCAGGATGTTCGTCTTGCTCATCTCCGCCCCTCCGCTTTGATTGGGCGACCGCCTAGTGACGTTGCTGTGACGCCGAGCGAACTGCCCCCTTAGAAAAGAGGCGGTTCGCCGGTCACAGCGACGTCGCCGAGCAGGTAAGTACGTGTGACGCTGCCATAGTGATAATGTTCGCTACGGCAGCGATCTTCACATATCGGCATAACGATAGGGGCGGGTGCTATCACGCTCGCCTACCTCGCCTAGCGATCTCGTAGCGTGTGAAGCCCGCTTAAGGCAGAGCTCTTTTCAGGTGACAATAGTGAGGTGGCTGCTGGCTGGGCACACAGGTCACAGTTTTATCACACACAACAATATAAACAAGAGAAGCAGTGTAAAACTAAACAAGTATTAGGTAAGGCTAAGGACAAAGCCAAGACCAAAAAATCAGAGCAAGAGAACAAACCAGAAGAAACACAATAACTACTAAACTTACTACTTAAGCACAAATGAAAATAATCAGTGTGGAGACACGGGGCTCAGTGGGTGCTCTCGTCCACTAAAACCCGCCGCCTTTAGAAAGACAGCGTGGCTCAGGGCTCATCCCAACTGAACGCCGGCCTCCTTAACCGTGGGCGTAACACTACTCAGACAACACAGGGTGAGGGAACCACAATAATTAGACTTTATTGGATCCCCAAACAATTAACGGCATATAACACATAACCAGCAAAACACACAAATGTAACAAGCAACAGAGTCTCACCCTTCCGCTGGCTCACCAGGGATTTAGAATGTCCATGCCTCAGAGGTTCCAGGGCTATTTACTCCAATTCAGCAGCACCCCGCTTTTGGCGGGCACCCACCGAGAAAGGAATAATGCCAGATTTAGGAAGCTGGCTGAGGTCTGCAAAGTCTGTAACAGGTGACTGAACTGTCCCAACCTGAGTGTCCTCCTTAGGTAGTCCTAGTATGATGTTACAATCCTGGCAGCCGGAGTCGAAATCCCTAGGCTGTGGATATGGTCTCCAACCGGAACCGGAGTCCCTAGATTGAAACCATAAGATATCCTGATCCTCTAGTCAGCTCCAAAGAGCTTAAGGCCCCGTCACACTAAGCAACATCGCTAGCAACATCGCTGGTAACGAACAACTTTTGTGACGTTGCTAGCGATGTTGCTGTGTGTGACATCCAGCAACAACCTGGCCCCTGCTGTGAGGTCGCTGGTTGTTGCTGAATGTCCTGGGCCATTTTTTAGTTGTTGCTGTCCTGCTGTGAAGCACAGATCGCTGTGTGTGACAGCGAGACAGCAACAACTAATGTGCAGTGAGCAGGGAGCCAGCTTCTGCTGAGGCTGGTAACTAATGTAAACATCGGGTAACCAAGAAGCCCTGTCCTTGGTTACCCGATATTTACCTTTGATACCAGCCTCCTCCGCTCTCACTGCCTGTGCTGCCGGCTCCTGCTCTGTGCACATGTAGCTGCAGCACACATCAGGTAATTAACCCGATGTGTGCTGTAACTAGGAGAGCAAGGAGCCAGCACTAAGCAGTGTGCGCTGCTCGCTGCTCTGTGCACATTTAGCTGCAGCACACATCAGGCAATTAACCCGATGTGTGCTGTAACTAGGAGAGCAAGGAGCCAGCACTAAGCATTGTGCGCTGCTCCCTGTTCTGTGCACATTTAGCTGCAGCACACATCGGGTTAATTAACCTGATGTGTGCTGTAACTAGGAGACTGGGGGCTGGTCACTGGTTGCTGGTGAGCTCACCAGCAACTCGTGTAGCCACGCTCCAGCGATCCCTGCCAGGTCAGGTTGCTGGTGGGATCGCTGGAGCGTCGCAGTGTGACAGCTCACCAGCAACCTCCTAGCAACTTACCAGCGATCCCTATCGTTGTTGGGATCGCTGGTAAGTTGCTTAGTGTGACTGGACCTTTAGACTGGATCCATCAGCATCCATCAACCTTCATCAACCCTGGTGGCTTAAAGAAGTCCCTTTTATAGCCTTAACCTTCCCTTAGGATACACTGCGTCCTCATCGATTGGTTGGACAAGATTGCTTCTCCCATTGGATGAATTTCAAGGTGCATGGATAATGTTCATTTAAATGATGTGCATAGAAAGACTCAGTATATCTACATGGAGTCGGCAAGTCACCGAGTAGATAATGGCTACTAAGGTAATTTACATTAGATTAGCAATACACAACTACATTACAATGAATGCTCAGAGGGGCCTGGCAGACACAATGGTTTAGCAAACATGAGTTAACAAAAACTTCAATACTAAACTCCCAAGAGTCTTGTAGAAACAACGAGGGCTTATCCCCCGTCTATACACACAGAAGAACAATAGTCTGGCTGAATTTTAAGAAACTTTAACCCATGCCAGGCATTGGGTGTCCATGTCGTCACAATCAGCACTGACCAGAGGATGTGGTGGGTTTAGATATCCCTCTCATGGATCAGCTGACACTGCTGAGATAATGCCCAATCTCCCTCTTGAACCCAGAGTAGCAAAGAAGGGGGTGAGGAAGGTTGAGTGGAAGGAAACTCCCACCACATTACTGAGCCAGAATACTTAGCATCCTATATCCCCTGGCAACTGGTGATGCTAGAGGACCAGGCGTCTCGGGACCCCTGCACCACATAATCACTGGGGAAAGATGGTGTCCCACCTCCCACCAATACCACAACCTGAAGTGCAAGACACGGCCAGAGTGAGCACCCACACTGGCCACACCCTCTGAAGGCAACACCCCACCTCTCCTGGCCAGTGAGGGGCGATGGATGACCCGATGAAGAGCCAGGGTATGCTCAGGAGTGCAAGGGACCTACTTGGGTGCAGAGTTATGAGAAGGATTAACCCACCTGACGCCACTGAGACCCACCATGACAGCCACCAACATGCAAGTTGCCAGACCTGTTAATGGATAAGAATCTTCCTATATTTCTGACCATTGAGGACACCATTACTCCTAACAAAATCCCCAACTCTATTTGCTGAAATACAGCCCCAAACTTGCAAGGAGCCTCCATCGTGCTTCACTGTTGCCTGGAGACACTCATTATTGTACCCCTCTTCACCCCTTCAGAAAACAGACCGCCTTCTGTTAAGCCTGCTTTACACGTTGCAATTAGTTGTCCAATCGCATTTGCGATGTGACACGCCCAGGTTGCATACGGGATCTTATGAGATTGCACGTAGGTCGTTCATTTGCTGTCACACAAGCGTTAGTAGTCTATGTTAAATTGATCAATTTTGATTGCGATCCTTTAGATCATGTGTTCTGTGACGTATGCATTGGGCACCCTTTTTTTTTTTTTATTGACTTGCCAAGCGTGTGTAATGTGTAGGGATGCGTTTTTACTATGTCATCTGCCATTCAGCTCTGCTACATGGCTGCTAACAGCAGACACAGACAGCCATATAGCAGAGCTGAATGGCAAATGACAGCAGACAGAGCCGCACTGTCAGAATGAACTCGGGTGAACTTCACCCGACTTCATTGTCATGCTGCGGCTCTGTCTGTGTCGCGCCCTGATTAGCGGTCACCAGTGAAGGACTCACCGGTGACCGCTAAACTCCTGAGTAACTGAATTGAGCAGCCCTCTCTCATATACTCACCGATCCCCGGCGCTGCACGGCATTCACACTGCTCCGACGCTTTTACTATTTTGAAAAAGCCGGCCGCCCATTAAACAATCTCGTATTCCCTGCTTACCCCGCCCACATGCGCCTATGATTGGTTACAGTGAGACACGCCCCCACGCTGAGTGACAGGTGTCACACTGCACCCAATCACAGAAGCCGGTGGGCGTGTCTATACTGTGCAGTGAAATAAATAATTAAATACTTTAAAAAAACGGCGTGCGGTCCCCCCCAATTTTAATACCAGCCAGATAAAGCCATACGGCTGAAGGCTGGTATTCTCAGGATGGGGAGCTCCACGTTATGGGGAGCCCCCCAGCCTAACAATATCAGCCAACAGCCGCCCAGAATTGCCGCATACATTAGATGCGACAGTTCTGGGACTGTACCCGGCTCTTCCCGATTTGCCCTGGTGCGTTGGCAAATCGGGGTAATAAGGAGTTATTGGCAGCCCATAGCTGCCAATAAGTCCTAGATTAAACATGTCAGGCGTCTATGAGACACCTTCCATGATTAATCTGTAAATTACAGTAAATAAACACACACACCCGAAAAAATCCTTTATTAGAAATAAAAAACACAAACATATACCCTGGTTCACCACTTTAATCAGCCCAAAAAAGCCCTCCATGTCCGGCGGAATCCAGGATGCTCCAGCGTCGCATCCAGCGCTGCTGCATGGAGGTGACAGGAGCAGCAGAAGAAACCGCCGCTCCTGACAGCTACACGCAGCTAATGAAGACAGCCGCACGATCAGCTGAGCTGTCACTGAGGTTACCCGCTGTCACTGGATACAGCGGTGGCCGCGGGTAACCTCAGTGACAGCTCAGCTGATCGCGCTACTCACCTCATTTGCTGCGTGGAGGTGAGAGGAGCGGCGGTGAGTAGCGCGATCAGCTGAGCTGTCACTGAGGTTACCCGCGGCCACCGCTGTATCCAGTGACAGCGGGTAACCACAGTGACAGCTCAGCTGATCGTGCAGCTGTCTTCATTAGCTGCGTGTAGCTGTCAGGAGCGGCGGTTTCTTCTGCTGCTCCTGTCACCTCCATGCAGCAGCGCTGGATGCGACGCTGGAGCATCCTGGATTCCGCCGGACATGGAGGGCTTTTTTGGGCTGATTAAAGTGGTGAACCAGGGTATATGTTTGTGTTTTTTATTTCTAATAAAGGATTTTTTCGGGTGTGTGTGTTTATTTACTGTAATTTACAGATTAATCATGGAAGGTGTCTCATAGACGCCTGACATGTTTAATCTAGGACTTATTGGCAGCTACGGGCTGCCAATAACTCCTTATTACCCCGATTTGCCAACGCACCAGGGCAAATCGGGAAGAGCCGGGTACAGTCCCAGAACTGTCGCATCTAATGTATGCGGCAATTCTGGGCGGCTGTTGGCTGATTTTGTTAGGCTGGGGGGCTCCCCATAACGTGGAGCTCCCCATCCTGAGAATACCAGCCTTCAGCCGTATGGCTTTATCTGGCTGGTATTAAAATTGGGGGACCACACGCCGTTTTTTTAAATTATTTAATTATTTATTTCACTGCACAGTATAGACACGCCCACCGGCTGCTGTGATTGGGTGCAGTGTGACACCTGTCACTCAGCGTGGGGGCGTGTCTCACTGTAACCAATCATAGGCGCCGGTGGGCGGGGAAAGCAGGGAATACGAGATTGTTTAATGGGCGTCCGGCTTTTTCAAAACAGTAAAAGCCGCCGGAGCAGTGTGAATGCCGTGCAGTGCCGCGCCGGAGATCGGGGATCGGTGAGTATGAGAGAGGGGGATAGACTGACATGGACAGAGAGTGAGGGACAGAGATAGTGACCGACTGACAGAGATTACTGAATGACAGACATTGTGAGGCGCTTCAGAATGCAGCTTTTCAGCTGCGCTCTGAAGCGGACCTTTTTTAAGCTGCGGTGCAGAGCGTACACCTGCGCACATAGCATCAGACACCAAAATCGTATGAGGGATGTCACACGTTACAACTGACTAGGTTCGTGCAACAAAACGCTCAATTCTAGACAAAGATACGATGTGTTTGCGATCAACGGTTTTGCGTTCAATCCTGATCGCACGTAGATGTCACACGCAGATACCTCACAAACGATGCCGGATGTGCGTCACTTACAACTTGACCCCAACGACAGATTGTGAGATATATTGAAGCGTGTGTTGGGGGCTTTAGAGTCTCATATTTCAGATTTAGACTCAGTCCAGAACACCTGCTGTCATTTTTCTGCACTCCAGTTCCTATGTTTTCATGCATAGTTAAGTCATTAGGGATAATCAAACAAAGCATCATCAGGGGTCAGAGATTGTGGCAGTAAGCACAAACTCTGCCCCTCCCTGAAACAAAGTGTCATCATGACATCATGACACTCATTTCACAGGCTGGTCTGTCCCTCTGTGTCCAACCCCTGCTCAAGCCAGGCTGTTCCTGCTCTTTCCCTCACACTGTGCGATCTGCTAATTGCACCGTACCCACTTGGCTTAGATCTATAATACTTAGCTGGTAACAGAGCAATGTCAGAATACCCAGCATACAGGAGACCATTGATGTCACCATTGGGGGCAGCACTAGTCTCCTGCATGCTGGGTATTCTGAGACCTCTCTGTTACTGGATGATTATTATATATCTGAGCTGATAACAGAGTGGATACTGTACACTCTGCAGATTGCATAGTGCATAACACAGGGAGAGAAAGAGCAGGGACAGTCGTGACAAAGCAGGGACAGACAAACCTGCGTCATAATGAGAAGCTTAATTTTATGGATAGACAGAGGTTGCCACAGACTGACCCCTGATGACGCTTCATTTGAGTATCAGAGCATGAACTGAGATTCTCAAACTAATTATGATCAGACAGCAAATAGAAAAAAAAATAGAATAGCACTTAGATAGTATAGCTAGGGAATGCTAGACAGTTTGTATTATAAGTATATTAGAAAGTAACTTAGATTATAGCATCAAATAGAGGGATTTAAATGAAATTTTCTTTAGCCCTCAGGCCACCCCAATAATGTTTCAGCATGAAAAAGACAGACTCCAACATTTGGGGGGAAAAAAAACCTTACCAACAGAGTGGAAGCTGTTTTAGCAAGAAGAGGGAAGAAAACTCCATATTAATGCTTACAGATTTAAAAAATGATGGTATAAAAAACCTCTGTAGGTGTAATGTATAGGTGTCTTTATAATTTTGGCCATTTAGTGAACAACAGCTAACATTGAAGATATGTGACATGTTCACTTTTTAGAGGGGTTCTCCAAGAATGAGATAAAATAGATCCCTTAGTATAACTCAAACTGCAGCTTGTTGCAGTCATGTGTCAGGGCAGGTTATAGAGTATATACACACAACTCCCGACACCTGTGTCTGAAATGACAATAGTTGTATCACACATACCTCATTCAGCGGGCAGGGGCACTGCTATAAAATGAAACGAATTATGTCAATCTGTGTTGCGGTTGGCAAACAGACCTCCAACTTCATTCTTTCCCTCCTCTATCAGTCATATAGCTTTGGAGCAGTGTATGGAGACTGACTGTGTCCAACAGGAAAATGAATAAATATTGAAGAGTGTGAAGCTTGAAATAACCACTGTTGTGCTCAGAAAATATTAAATATATTTATTCACATATCAAAGCCGTGCTCCTGTATAACTGAGGTATATGTGATACAGCTCTTGTGGTTGGCACACAGATCTCGGGAGCTGTATGTCTTCAGTATGGAACCTGTACTGACACGTTACAAAGAATGGCTGCAGAATGAATTATTTCAGGAATGCCATTTTATCACATTCTCAGAGAACCCCTTTAAATTACAACGTGTAAGTGGTAAAAAAGAAATATCATATGTGCTTGGTGATGATATTATCCTCATTTAGACCTAGAATATATTTTTCCAATAGCATACTGTGTTAAATATGACCTGAAAGGAATATTTTTTTATAAAATTGTCCATGCCTACCATAGTAGATGTAACATGGAAGACAAGTAACAATTGTGTACAATTCTGAGGACACATATTGCTTTATCAGATTTACATAGTTCCTCTAGAAATCCTTTTTATAAGATCTTGGCAGCTGTAGTAAGGATTTCCCTGCTCTGTGTCCTCTTTCTAAATTCCTTCCATGATTGCTTCTTCTTGTTGATGGAATGAATTTTGAGAATGAAGCTATGAAACTATGTTAAATAACAAATTACTAAATATTAATGGGTCTTTTTTTATCAATGACGGTTTGCAAAAAATTATGTCTTTTGCTTTGCTTAATGGCTGGAGAAAGTGTTGTAGATATACAGTATATGGAGGTTAAAATGCATACAGAACATAAGCATGCAAAAAATGTCCAGTACCCTGACTTATGCTATGTGAATTTGTACCCAAATTGAGAAATCATTTTGGGCAATAATATTTTTCAAAAAGTAGTGATTTCAAATCATATTACCTGAAACTTTTTTCCACCCCCACAGCATGTAATTTTGGTGTAGGAATCAAAGAAATCTATGTATAATTTTTATGCAGAACAGTAATATGCATTGCCAGCCCCATGTTAGGCATATAGTAGCTGAGTAAATTCACGTTGCCTCCCCTGGTGTCTAAAGGCTGCTTTACACGCTACAACATCACTAGCTATAGCTAGCTGTCGTGCGCGAAAGCACCCGCCCCCGTCGTACGTGCGATATGGGGTGATTGCTGCCGTAGCGAACATTATCGCTACGGCAGTGTCACACGCACATACGTTGTCAGCGACGTCACTGTGACCGCCAAACAATCCCTCCTTCAAGGGGGAGGTGCATTCGGCGTCATAGCGACGTCACTAAGCGGCCGGCCTATAGAAGCGGAGGGGCGGAGATGAGCGGGCCGAACATCCCACCCACCTCCATCCTTCCGCATTGCCGGCAGGACAGAGGTAAGGAGATGTTCGTCGCTCCTGCGGTGTCACATAGTGATGTGTGATGCCGCAAGAACGAGGAACAACATCGCTACTTACCTGACAACGATTTTTTGTAATTAAACGACCTCTCCAAAACAAACGATTTTTGTCTTTTTTCCGATCGTTTAAGGTCGCTCCAGCCTGTCACACGCTGCGACGTCACTAACGGTCCCGGATGTGCGTCACAAAAACCGTGACCACGACGATATATCGTTAGCGATGTCGCAGCGTGTAAAGCCCCCTTTACTCCTGCTGCATTCTGAGCAACCCTCCTTGACCATGTTTCCGAAAACTCTGGCAAATTTTTCCCCAATCAATTCCATGACAGTCACAGTTAGAAGTAAGTTAAATTTGACAATGTGCTGTAAACATTTTGATAATAATCAAAAAAAAAAAAACGTTTTTGCCTTCTGTTTGTTTCTTAATGTCTTTTGAGCAAAGATTTTGTCAATAAGAGGAATAAAACAAAGCATTTATTTCCTGTGATGGTGGAATTGCTGATAATGCTTGGTACATCAAAGGGAGTGCTACAACGGTTCAGACATAGGCACACCATGCACTACATTAATAGACGGACTATTTATAACAGTAACCTGATATTGTTTATGCTGCAGCTTCTACTATTGTGTCAAAAAGAAACATCAAAGTGCAAAACAAATCCTGAACACACAACTTCAAAAGAAATATTTGAGGTGGGGCTTCAGTACAACCCAGGGGAATATCATGGAAAATATTGTACCCCTGATACAAACCTGCAATACAAGGTCTCTGTTGCGACAAATCAAAGCAATGAATTTTGGTATGTCAGAACATGATAATAGAAATAACAAAGATTGTTTGCTTTCTTTGTATCAGGTTTCTTCTTTTTATTAACTTTCTACCAGCTCACTTAAGATCTGCTAGTTGGTAAATAGATATGTTGGCATATCAGGAAAAGTTTCAGACAGATAATGCCAAAATGAATAACGTTTACTGTTATCACATAGAGGCGCAGTACTCATAATGGTTACTGTCTAGAACAGTTTTCACTATTTTTTACAAACTAAACTGGTCACATCATGATAAGATCTGAATAAAACATAGTTTGTTTTTTTTTTCATTTAGCATTTCCATTGCAGAAATTTAAGCTTGTAGAGTTCATATGCTAATTTCCAGCAAAGAAGGGGGTGTTAACAGAGATATGTCTCTGGTGGTGTTTACCTTTTTCCTGCAGGACATTACCCAATTGTAAGCAGGAGACTTGCAGGGGAAAAAAAATAGACAAAAAAAGGAAAAAACGTGCTCCGCATTATCTGTGATTACAATTGCCAGGAGAAAGGCAAAACTGTATATCTTAGATAGTTGCAATACGGTGTATGTAATGACTTGCAGCTCTGTACTCCTTACCTCCCAAGAACACTGCCAGTCCTGTGAGATGAGAGCTGCAGAGTGTCAAATATAGTTCTCTGCATCTATTTCAGGTACCAGTACCAGGGTTATTCACTGATGTCAGGGATAGATGCAGAGCTGTAAATCTAAAGACTCACTGTTCTCTCCTTCCAGTGCTTGTCAAAATTTAGATCAGAATAAGCATATCTAGCAACTTTGGAAGAACAGAATGAGTGACAAATTATGCATCAAATTTTGAACACGTCCCAAGTAAGGATGAGCGAACCCAATCTGTAAAGTTGTGGACCCGTACCGAAAGCATAGTGTTCGTGCACAAGGACCCGAACACGGGTTTTCCTGATTACAGTTCGGGTCCAGGGGCTATAAAAAAGCACATTATTAAAAAACATTATGATTATACTTATAGGTCCTGCAACGCATCCTGCAGACCCACTATATCCCGGCAGCTTCTGCTTCCGATCATTAACTTCCGGAAGTATTCACTGCACTGCTCGACGCTTGACAGTCTCCGGCTTTTTTTGGCTGTTTTCGCGGTGACGTCAGGGTTTAGCCGAGTCCATGTCTTAGCCATGGACTTGATTGAACTTTGACTATCACTGTTAGGGTACAGTTCCTCTAGCAAATAGCTTCCGATGCGAGAGCATCGGAAGCGATATGCTAATGACCCTCTGCTGCGGGTGTCAGCCGAGGGTCATGTGACTGTTATGCAATCTTGCGATTGCATCACAGCTGCGGAGAAGAGGGAGGGAGCACTTTCTCCCCATCTCCTCCGCTGCTTGTCTACGCGTATATCGCACTGCACTCGGATTATATGCGAGTGCAGTGCAATGTGTTACACACTCCCATAGACTCGTATGGGGGTGTGTGAGCCGAGATTTGCTGCAAAATACAGCATGTTAAGATTCATTCTGCATGCCACTATGGCATAAGAAAATAATCGCAGATGGACACTGCCCCATAGTTTTGCACTGCTGCGAGTGTAATCCGATGTTTTATCAGATTGCACTCATACGTGCAAATCACAAGTGGAACCAAACCCTCAGCCTGCTTCTAGCTCTGTATAGATGCTTGTCTGTACAGAGCAATGAAGCAGAGACAACATTGCTCTCCCTGTGGACTACATCGAACTAAGGATTTTTTTATAGTAAGGATGGACTCTCTAATTTTTTTTGTTTTATTTCTAATACTTTTTTTATGTGTTGTGTTTTTTTTTCTGTTTACTAGAAATTCATGGAGGCCATGTCTAATTTGGAGTGACACCATGAATTTCGGGCTTAGTACCAGCTGATAATACAAAGCTGTCCCTAACCCCATTATTACCCAGCATGTCACCGCCATCAGGGCCACTGGATGAGCCGGATAAAGCACCAAAAAATAGCGCTTCTATGAATGTGCCATTTTCTGGGGCGGCTGGGGGCTGCAATTCTCAGCGGGGGAGTCCCAGACAGCTTGGGCCACCCTGCGCTGAGGATTCTGCCCCCCACTGCCTGGTTTTACCTGGCTGGCGATCAGAATATGGGGGGAGCCCATGCAATTTTTTTTAAATATTTATTTAAATAATTAAAAAAAAATATTGGGCTTTTCTAAATTTTGATTGCTAGCCAAGGTAAAGCCAGGCAGATGGGAGTGGCAGCCCATAGTCGTTCACTTTATCTGCACTGAGAATTAAAAATACTGCGGAGCTCTATGTCATTTTTTTAATTATTTATTTTTACAGTATTGTGATGTCAGGCAATCACAGACTCCGGTACAGAGAATGGGTGTCTGTGATTGCCTGTTGGAGTAACCTGAAACCAGCCCATACATTCATATTTGGCAGGAACTGCACAGCCATGAAGCTTATAGAGGAGAGGACAGCCATGTAGTATTGCTCAGCTGGTCACACCCACTAATCCGGAGGCACATCATTCACTCTGGGCTTGAACAAAGGAAGATGCCAGAATATATGGTACCTTTCTAGGTATGACATAATTTCCTTGGCTGGCAATCAAAATACAGGGAACCCCATTCATTTTTTTTAATTATTTAAAAAAATTATTAAAACAAAATGTGTGAGCTCCCGCCATATTTTGATCTCCAGTCAGGTAAAATAAAAGGCAGCTGGGGGCTGGGATTCTCAGCGTGGTAAGGCCAAAATGTTCTGGGCCTCCTACGCTAAAAACCACAGCCCACAGCCACGCCTGGAAATGGCGCATTGTTTCTTTGTGCCATTTTCAGGCGCTTTACCTGGCTTGCCCAGTGACCCTGATGGCAGTGGCACACTGGGTAATAAAGGGGTTAATACCAGCTTTGTATTCTCAGCTGGTATTAAGCCCGAAATTCATGGTGTAACGCCAAATATAATAGAATTAGAAATAAAACAAAAAAAAATTTAGAGATTCCATCTTTATTATAAAAAAAGTCCGTAGTCCACAGGGAGAGCAATGTCATCGCTCTGTGGAGACAAGCGTCTCTACAGACCGAGAAGCAGGCTGACACTGACAGTAACAGTCAAAGTTCAATCGAGTCTATGGCTTAGCCATGGACTTGGGTGAACCCTGATGTCACCACAAACATCAGTATTCACACAGCAGTTTCTGCTATTTCATGTATTCCCCTTACATAGTCACTGGTGTGCATACCTTATCTCCCCATAGTGATGTTTTTTTAGGTTTTTGCACCCAGTTCGGACTTAGAATGGTGTTCCAAACGTTATTCCTATTTGTTAGTATTTTTTCGTTTGTGAACCCTCCCCAACCACACCTATTGCCAGTCCATATCATACGCATAAATAGCCTGGGTCTCAGTTTCCCATACACGGTAAGTTTTTTAACTGCATGAGAGGACACACATAAGCTAGGGACCCCAACGTAGAGAAATACTTTGGCGTAGTGTTGGGGCTCTATTGCATTGATCAATTCAGTAGCTAAATTTCTCTTGATTCATATGTTCATGGCAGTAATGCAGATTCCATTTTTCACATTTTCACTCTTGCATATAGCTATTGGATTTTTCAAGTCAGTATTCACACAGCAGTTTCTGCTATTTCATGTATTCCCCTTACATAGTCACTGGTGTGCATACCTTATCTCCCCATAGTGATGTTTTTTTAGGTTTTTGCACCCAGTTTGGACTTAGAATGGTGTTCCAAAAGTTATTCCTATTTGTCACCACAAACATGGCCGAAAAAAGCCGAAAACTGCTGAGTGAATAGCAGGGCAATGAATACCGCCGGAAGTTAATGATCGGACACGAAAGCAGAAGCTGCCAGGAGACAGCAGGTCTGCAGGATGCGTCATAGGACCTGTAAGTATAATGACAATGTTTATTATTAACTATATTCTTTATTTTACAGCCCCCCAAGCTCCATCACATAACTGTAAAGTCCAAGCTGGGGGTTCGTACACAAGTTCGCGTTATATCTGGCCCCGAACTCGAACTTTACAAAAAGCTCAGGCGAGTCTCCCAATCCCAAACATTGGGGGCTTCGCTCATCACTAGCACCAAGCAGCACCCATTTTCCATTTCTTTCTACCCTGGCATGAGGATATGTGAGACACAGTGAGGAACTTTGAGCAGAAGTCCAAGACTGCAGGGCACAAACCTAAATCCAGGAGTCTCCATGGTATTTGAGATGGTTGAGACTAGAGATAAGCAGATCGATTCACAGGACTCTGGTCCAGGTCAGTGGTACTTGGCAGCTGGACAAAAGTCGCAAATCTCTTACCTTCTAGCGGTGCAGCTTTTGATTAATTACATTTCCCACATGCCACTTGCATCTCCTCCAACACTGTATAAAGTTGTCTTTTATTCCACTGTATTGTGAGCCTAGTGAGATGAAAATGCGAAACAGTCACAGTAATCATGCCATGTTCCACAGAATAGTCAGTAACCTCTTGATTTAAACTATGATGTCAAATGGGAGTAAAACACTATCTCTTTACTCCCCCTGGAGTCAGTATCTTACTCTGACATGGCCAAACATGTTACCAGGCTTGTTCCCATTACTGCCTGCCAGTAGTGGAACGATTGCGGTTACAATGGTCGCGACCCCAACCGGACCTGGGGGGGCTGTACGGGCTTCAGCTGGATGTGTGTCCAATGGAACACATACAGCTAAAATGCTGTGTAGCACAGAGACCTGTTGAGTCCCTGCGCTGTAGTACAAACTGCCATCCTACAGCTGAAGTCACCGGTACAGTGACTGGGAGCACATGACAATGGCGTCATGCTCCATTGGTGCACATTCCGATGTAAGATGCCGACCACTGCACACTGGCTACAGAGGATGTCGTGCAACGAGGTTAGTATAGTTTTTTTTATGCATTACATACTGAAAGGGGACTGTAATTACTAGGAAGGGGCCCAGGATAAGCACATACCATATATACCAGAATGAGCTCAAGAGGGGCACCATATACAGTATACCAGGATGGGAACACATATATAAGGATGGGCACAGAATGGGGACATAGATACCAGGATGGGCCAGGATGGAGACATATATACGAGGATGGGGCCCAGGATGAGGAAATATATACCAGGATGGGGACCAGAATGAGGACATATATACCCTGATGGGGATATATATGCCAGGATGGGCCCAGGATGAGGACATATATAGCAGGCTTAGGACATATATACCAGGATGGGTCCATTATGGGGGCATTTATACCAGGATAGGGAACAGAATGAGGACATATATACCAAGAAGGTGCCCAGGATGAGGGTGTCATGATTCGCCTCCCTATCCACATGGCTAGGGGGCGGAGCCTTCTCTCAGGCCTCACTTCCGGCCCCTGGATGCCTTTAAAAGCTGACACTTCCAGTGAACCAGCGCCGGCTATAAGCTTAGCTCTGCTTTGCCTGTGATTGCTGGTCCTGTGAGTGATATCCTGATCTGTCTGTTCCTGTGCCCCCGTGCCCTTGTCTGTGTTCTGTCCCCTGGTCATCCCTCCTGTCCTGTGTCCCCCCTCCTATTCCCCACTCTGTTGCTTCCTCCGGTACTGACTTGGCCTGACTTTGACTCCGCTTTTGCTCGTCCCTCCGGTCCTGCTTCTGCCCATACGGTGTTTGACCCAGCCTGTCTGACTATTCCTTGCATGCTCTGCAGCTCTGCTTCTCAGCTGTGCTGATTAGGCAGTGCATGAGAACGCTGTGCATTTCCTTCCTGGTTCTCATTGCTCTGTGTAGTGTCATCTGCTGCAGAGCTCTGGCTCCCCCTGGTGGCAGCATTACAGAGGGCATACATACCCAGATGGGGCCCACAATGAGGACATATATGCTAGGATTAGAGACTTATATGCCAGGATGGGGGATATGTATACTAGGATGGAAGACGTGTTGCCCAGTGACAGGCCCAACATACCATCAACAGTGTGTGCCAACCATTTGAAGACTTACAGAAAACATTTGACCTCTATCATTGCCAACAAAGGGTATGTAACAAAATATTGAGATGAACTTTTGTTATTGATCAAATACTTATTCTACAACATAATTTTCAAATAAAAAAAATCTTGCCAAATCAGACAAGGTGATTTTCTGGATTTGTTTTCTCATTTTGCTTCTCATAGTTGTGGTCTACCTGTGATGCCAATTACAGGCCTCTATCATCTTTGTTAAGTGGGAGAAATTGCACAATTGGTAGCTGACTAAATACTTTTCTTCACCACTGTATAGCAGGATGAGGGACATTTCCACTAGGATAGTAGACTTACTGTATATACCAAGATGGAGGACATACATACCAGGATGGGGAACATATACTGTATACCAGGAGGCGACATATATACCAGGATTAGGAACATATATAACAGGATGGGGACATATATACAAGGATTCGGGACATTTACCAGGAAGTGAACAGTAGAAAAAAAATAATAATATCATATTCACCTGTCTGCAGACTCCTGTGAGACACATTCAATCATTCCAGGACCTGTCGGTGATCAGCTGATGTGGTCACCTGATAGCATCAGCTGATCGTATAAGTCCAGCGGTGAGGCCGGCTTTTTACCACCCAGCCGGTTTAAACGATCAGCTGATGCCGTCATATGACCACATCAGCTGATTAGGAACAGGCTGCCCCCAACCCCCAGCTGCCAATTTGTACCCAGCTGCAAACCAAAAATATAGGGAAGCCCTTTTTTAATTATTTCATGAATTTCATGAAATAATTAAAAAAATAAATTATGTGGGCTTCTCCCAATTTTTGTATCAAGCCAGGTACAACTAGGCAGCTTGGGATTGGAATCCGTAGCGCAGGTTGGCCCAAGCTGTCTGGCCCCCCTACCGCTGTGAATTGCAGTCCGCAGCTGTCCCAGAAAATGGTGCTTTCATAGAAGCACCATCTTCTGGCGCTGTATCCAACTCTTCCAGCGGCCGTGGTGCTGGGTGGCAAGCTGGGTAATAAGAGGTTAATACCAGCTTTGTTTTACCAGCTGATATTAAGCCTGAGATTCTTAATGTCAGGCCAAGTTTGACCCGGCCATTAAGAATGTCCAATAAAGGGTTAAAAAAATACACCACACAGAGAAAAAATACTTTATTATAAATAAATACACAGCCATACTTAGGGAATCCATCTTTATTACTCCCTCTCACCCCTCCACGATCCTGGTCTCCAGTTTTCTTCAACCCATGCAGCTCTGCTATATCACACAGCACAGGGAGGAAGAACACTGCTGCTCCCCGTGCTGTGTAATCGAGCAGCAGATGTGTGCATAGCGGCCCCGGTAATCAGGTGATCGGAGATCACCGATGCTATAGTACCCCACTCGGTAGGTTATTATGGCAATGATGGCAGCGGTGACGTTACATCTCCTAGTACCTATGCTACCTACATATAGTAAATCAGTCCCTAACTCAGCAGCATCTCCCCCTACACTAGCTGACTGTGGATCACAGAGCCGAACACAGTGCCGTCAGGTGTCATATAGAACTGATGAGGCTCTGTGGCCAGCCGATCACTGTAATGCCACAGCCATGTTGGTTGTGACATTACAGTGTGTGACAACCAATCTCTGCATGTGGGCTGACTCTGTAAATACCGCCCACATGCAGGGAGGGGGAGCCAAGCATCTGCCCGAGCAGCTCACCAGTACTCGAAGCTCGCCAAGTATACCGAGCACTGAGATGATCAGGCGAGCACCGAGTAGCAGCGAGCATACCCACTCATCCCTATTGCATACCTATTTTTATAGGGTTTTTATAAATTCCTGAATAAAGGTTATATTTTAGCCCCTTAATTTTGCTATTTCAAAAGATGAAAAAACCTAAACAAGATATTACTCAGGGGTAATTGACTGAAAAATCATAAGGAAAAATCCCTAGAAATAACTTTTATTGAATTTGATTAAAATCAAAGAAAATCCCCACACATACAAAAATCACAATAAACCAGGACATTAAAGTGCTATAGTGCAGAATAGGGTTTGGTCAGATGCCTTCTAGATTACCCTGCCTTGCCGTGGAGGCTGGCACCCAAAGTGAATGAAATGGCGCCCCCGCTCACCGTTGGCTCACCCTCCTATCCCTCGAAGTGGCGATTGGGACCGACATTTTGGATGGCAGACTGTGGACAGCTATCTCTAGCCTATCATGGGAGCCCCTGAAGAACCCCGGCTGGGATTCTAGCCAGGGGGAAACGTGTCGGGCATTTGGCTATTTTGCTAACTTTCTCCTCAGGGTTACCAGCTATCCGGCTGCAGTCTTTGAAAGCTAAGTAACATTGCTTTTAGCACAAGGCTAATTTTTATTATACTTTGGTTACATCCCTTGTTGTTGTTTGGCTCACTGTTATGTGGTTGTCCATTACTTTATCTCCAAATCCAAATTGGTACTACCTATGACAGTGCTTTAGCATGTGTTGTTTTGTTCACAGGGTTGATATGACAGCTGTGTAACACACTGGTTATACGTGAACCATCTAGTGTGATGATACATTCTATCTAACCTTTAAGAACGATGACAGTGTTGTAAAATAATTTTTTCCGCAGGGATAATTTTGCTGTCATGATTACGATATTTACATGTGACCATTCACTGTGATTATTTATATGTGCTATATTTGGAGTTGAAGATATCACTACAGTTTTTTCTTTCCCTCCCTTCATTTATAGGATGGTTATATCATGATAAAGAGTAGAATGTTTACATGTGACCAAATACTGTGACTGTATATATTTATTGCATTTTCAGGTTCCAGGTATCATGACGATCACTGTGTATAGCACTGATGCACTTTAAAATATGTATTGCACTTTCAAGTCTCAGGTATCATGACGAGTTCTGTGTATAGCACTGGTGCACTTTAAAATCCATTTTTGTGAAGAGTCAAGGGTGCTAAGACGTTGAAAATTTTATTAAGTATTGGAGACTATAACATATTAAAACTCCATCAAATACGTTACGCATTCAAGAACGCTGTGGGTTTATACCTTCTCCTATAAATGTTTGGAGAATATCTCGACTCCGTCACTGTTATAGACTAGGGTTTTTTGACACTTGGGACATTATATTTCTTGTCTATATTACAGTAACTTTTGGTGCTTCCTGCACTCCCCTCTTCCCAGCTGAGCTGTACTTTAGAATAGCACAGGGATAGGAGGGTGAGCCGACGGTGAGCGGGGGCGCCATTTCATTCACTTAGGGTGCCAACCTCCGCGGCAAGGCAAGGTAATCTAGAAGGCATCTGACCAAATCCTGTACTGCACTTTAGCACTTTAATGTCCTGATTTATTGTGATTTTTGTATGTGTGGGGATTTTCTTTGATTTTAATCAAATTGAATAAAAGTTGTTTTTAGGGGTATTTCTAAGGATGCTATTAACATAAATTTGTCACCAGATGTCGGAATCAACTAGTGATGAGTAAGAATGCACAGTACAGCTCGACACTTGATTGAGCATCAGAGTGCTTGAGACACTCAGTTCTCGATTCTCAGTTCAAGTATTTTGTGAGTGATTGACTCCGCACCCGGAGTGAGAGAGAAACAGAAAAAGAGACAGGAAGAGAGGAGAGAAATTCTACTGAAAAAATGCTTGCGTTTCCCATTGACTTCCATTATGCTTGGTACTTGAGTCGAGCATGTCTGAGCTTCCAACCTGCTCGATTCGAATACCGAGCATTCGAGCATTTTAGTGCTCACTCATCACTAGGAACAACCCATCCAATCCACACAGGTAAAAAATTCAAACCATAGATGTCCATAAATGTAGTGATGTGCAATAATGAGAGAAGACACAGGGAAAAATTATTAAACATATGAAGCAAAAATCCATGAAAAATTATGATACCACTTTAAATCTATCCGTAATTAGAAAGCAATCCTGACACTTAGTGAAAAAATATTATTAGTTGGTTCAATTGATGGCCTATAAAAAGGTGTCTCATTACCAAGGTGCCACACAAGAAACATCTCATGATGAGTAAAATCAGTGAGCTGTCTCAAGACCTTTACATCCTTATTGTTGCAAAACATACTGATGACATAGGTACCAGTGAGCACTGTTGTGGCCATAATCCAGAAGTGGAAAGAACATAATTTCACCATAACAAGTTGCTCCTCACAAGATTTCAGACAGAGTAGTGAAAAGAATTATCAGAAGAGTTGTCCAAGAACCAATAAAAACCTATGGAGAACTACAGAAATACCTGGAATCAGCAGGTACAATTGTTTAAAAGAAAACGGTAAATAAAACACTCAACTTCCATGGCCTGTATGCATGCTTAACATTTAAGAATCCATTTATGAACAAAAAAGATGTTAAATTGCATTTGAAGTTTGCTCAACATCATTTAGACAAGTCTGCAAAATACTGGGAGAATATAAATTGGTCATATGAGACAAACTTGAAGTCTTTGGATATCATAATATACACCATGTTTGGAGTCCAAAAGGCACTGCATATCGCCCCAAAACACCATAACGACAGTGATGTTTGGAGATAGGAACATCATGGTGTGGAGCTCTTTTTCAGCATACAGCACTAGCAAATATCATATGATTGAAGGAAGTATGAATGGACAAATATACTGAGAAATTCTTGATAAAAACCTGGTGTCATCTAGGAGGATGATGAAGATGAAACAAGGGTCGATATTTCAGCAAGACAATGATCCCAAATACAAAGTCACGAGAACTCTCAATTGGTTTCAGAGGAAGAAATTAAAGCTGATAGAATGGCCCAGCCAATCACCTAACCTGAGTCCATTCGAAAATTTAAATTAAGGAACAAAAGCTCAGTGTTCATAGGAGTCCACGGAACCTTCAGAATTTGAAGTGTGTTTGTATGGAAGAATGGTCCAAAATCACACCTAAGCAATGCGTGCAACTGTTTTCTCCAAACAGGAGGCATCTTGAAGCTGCCAGCAAAGCTTTTGTACAAAGTATTAAACACATTTCAGTAAGTATGTTCAATATTTTTTTCCCTGTGAGATTTCTCATTATTCCGCATCTCTACATTTATGTCCTTCTATGATTTATTTGCCTGTGAGGATTGGATGGGTTGTTACCATCATCTGTTGAAAAATTCATGTCAATAGCACCTTTAGAAATACAGTCATGGCCAAAAGTGTTGGCACGAAATTGTTCTAGAAAATGAAGTATTTCTCCCAGAAAATTATTGCAGTTACATATTTTGTTATACACGTTTATTTTCTGTGTATTGGAACACCACATGAAAAGAATCAGAAAAAAACGCAAATGAAGCATGATTTCACACAAAACCCCCAAAACGGTCTGGAGAAAAATTGTTGACACCTTTCCAAAACTGTTGGTAAACAACTTTGTTCCATGTATGTGATGGTCGTTCAACCTCACCTGTCGCAAGTAACAGGTGTGGGCAATGTGAAAATGACACCTGAAACTAGATAAAAAGGGGAAAATGTTACTCAATCTTTGCAATGTGTATCAGTGTGTATCACAGCATAGAGAACAGAAAGAGGAGAAGAGAACTGTGTAAGGATTTGAGAACCAAAATTGTTGCAAAATAGCAACAACCTCAAAGTTACAAGTCCATCTCCAGAGATCTTGATGCTCCTTTGTCCACAGTGGGCAACGTAGTGAATAAGTTTAGAACCCATGGCATTGTAGCTAATCTTCCTGGATGAGGACAGCAGAGAAAATATAATAAAAATTTGCAACACAGGATAGTCTTGATGATGGATAAGCAGCCCCAATCAAGTTCCAAAGAAATTCAAGCTGTCCTGCAGGCTCAGGGTGCATCAATGTCAGCATGAACTCTGTTGACATTTAAATGAAATGAAATGCTATGAAAGGAGACCCAGGAGGCCCCCACTGCTGATATAAAGACATAAAGAAGCTAGTCTGCAGTTTGCGAAAATGTACCCAAGTAAGCCAAAAACTTTTTAGGGTGCCAACAATTTTGTCCATTTTTGGGTTTTTTCTCAGTGTTTTTGTGTTGGTTCAATACAGACAAAGGAAATAAACATGTGTATAGCACAACACATGTAATTGCAATAATTTTCTAGAAGAAATACTTCACTTTCTGCAACAATTTTAAGGGTGTCAGCACTTTCAACCATGACTGTATATTTACTTAGAAAATTGGTGGTGTGTTCAATGCTTATTTCACCCACTGTATTTTCCTTAAATGCATAAAAAAGTAAAGCCAAACTAAGCTTTACTATAAGGTATATACTGTAGAATTTTATGTTATAGCCAATAGGCTATGTATGACACTATGCCTATATGTGAACTTCATTGGAGTCTTCCATCAGAAGTATACATCACAAAATACAATTTGATTTAATAGCACTAATGTTTAATAAGCCCCTCTTTAAATGGTAGGCCATCAATTTTGGGATCCTGAAATAATTCTTTGGGTGGATCTAGACTAGGGGCTATTCAATGGGGTCCAATAGATAAAATTTGCTAATAAAACAAAACAACACTTTTTAAGGCTTAAAATTATATGATATAGACTGAATTAAATTCACTGTTATATAAGAACCTTGTTTCAAGGAGATAATTCACTAAAATCCTATTCTAAGGTGTTCTTCTGTAATTTAATATATCTCCCTTGACAACTGAGAGATCGCAGGTCTCAACAAGCTTGCATTTATCTTAATTTTTTTCTGAGTTGTCAGCTCTGGATTCACACAAGAGCTAGAGGCAGAGAATTGGTTATGAAGTTTGTTTATGGATAGAAATGAATGGTATTTATGTGATAGGTACTGAAAATGAATCATTGTCTGGAGATATCAAGTAATTAGTACAAGTTAATCATAAGGGTTGGCCTCGAATGTTGAAGTTTTCTGACTAATATCAAAAAGATATCAAATAATGGAATTTTGCGCATTTCACCAGGGATCATTATTCACCATTTCTTAACCCTTCCATAGTTCATGGAAATATTTACTTGTTTTAACCTATTTCTTTCAAGTTTTGCTACAGAAAAAAATAACTATTTTAATTAAATATCTAAATTTAAAGAATAACCATTGTTTTAATTTTTATTTCATAAATAGTGATGGGCGAACTCGCAGATATCCTGGATTGACTTTAAAAAAATATTGTCTCGGGCCAGGAATTGATCTCGGATATCTGGCTGGATGCCGATCTCCATATAAGTCTATGGGGACCAGAATCCAGCGCTTAAAAATAGTGGTAGAAGGGATAGGAGGATTAGAGCAAGCGCACTATACTTACTGAGTCTCTAGCGCAGCTGTAACTGCTTCCAGAACACTTACTCTTCTTTCGGGGTCCCTCATTATTCTTCATCCATATTCACTGCTTCCCCCGCCCACCAGCCATCCTTGGTAGCAGTCAGTCGCACCCCCAGCCTGTGTGACAGCGTCTGGCTGCTTGCAACCACAGACCCTGTCTGCGGGTCACAATCATGGTATAAAAATAAATGAATAATATTTGCGTAGGGTCTCCCATATTATGATACCCAGCATAGATAAAGCAGACGACTACAAGTTGCAGCTCCCACCGTGCGCTTATTTTGGCTATGTATCAAAATAAGAGGAACCACATGTGGCTTTTTTTAATATCATAATTTTTATTTTTTTATTATTTTCATACCCAGTCATGATAAAGCCTGACAGCTGGGTGCTGTTATTCTTAGGCTTCGGAGCACCCCAGCCTAAAAATAGCCTGAGGCCACCCAGGATTGTCACATCCATTAGATGAGACAATCCCAGCACTTTACTCAACTCTTCTCAATTGTCCTGGTGCTGTGGCAAATGGGGTGATAACAGCTCACAGTTGCCACTAAGCCCTAGATTAGTAATGGGAGGCATCTATGAGACCCCCACATTCCCCACATTACTGATCTGGAAGGGGAAAGAAATAAACACCAACACTGAAAAAATCCTTTATTTGAAATAAAATACAAAAAACACCCTTTCACCAATTTATTAACCCCAAAACACCCAGATCTGATGTAATCCACGCAAAGTCCCACAACGATTCCAGATCTGCTACATCTGAAGGCACAGCTTGCGGTCATAGAACAATGACTGCCCGCTGTGAGCTTTAGCTTCAGGTTATTTGCGGTCATAGCTGTAGGTTCCCATAGTCCTTTGGCTGTGACCATAGGTAACCTGACCTCAGGTGACCTTATTAAACTCAGTGAACTCACCTGCATCTCCTGATAGAAAACCACTGTTTGTTGCCAAGAGATGTAGATTTGCTGCTGAAATTTTTTACACCATATTCCTGCACCCATTCTACCCCTCCTGGCAAAAAAAATCGCATCACTACTGCATCATAAAGTATGCGGTAGTGATGTGGTTTTTTTGCCAGAAAGTGTAGATTTGATGCAGGAATACGGTGTAAAAATTTCATCACCAAATTTGCATCTCTTTTCAAGCAGTTTTGGTTTGGTTTTCTGCCTGGAGGTGCAAATTTGGTGCTGAAATCTCGGTACAGGAATATGCTGTTGAAATTTCAGCACCAAATCTGCATCTCTTGGCACAATTTTCTGCCAAGAGATGCCGGTCTGGGAACTCGATGACCTCACCTTAGGTGAGTTCACTGACTTTACTGAGGTCACCTGAGTTCAGGTTACCTGCCATCACAGGTAAAGAATCATGGGAACCTCCAGCTGTGACCGCAAATTAGCTGAGTGACTTCACAGCTGATCCTCTAGCTCATTCATTCTTTGCCTAAGCTCACAGCGGGCAGTCATTGTTCTATGGCCATGTGTTGTACCTTCAGATGTAGCAGAGCTGGAAACGTCGTGGAACCTTGTGTGTATTACGTCAGACCTGGGTGTTTGGGGGATTAATAAATTGGTGAAAGAGGAAGGTTTTTGTATTTTATTTCAAATAAATGAATTTTTCTGTGTTTGCGTTTATTTATTTTCACTTACAGATTAGTAATGGGGGGTCTTATAGATGCCTCCTATTACTAATCTAGGGCTTAGTGGCAGCAGTGAGCAGTCATTAATCCCTTATTACCCCGATTGCCACCACACCAGAACAATCAGGAAGAGCCAGGTAAAGTTCTGGGATTGTCACATCTAATGGATGCGACAATCCTGTGTGGCTGCAGGCTGCTATTTTTAGGCTGGGGAAGCCCAATAAGCATGGATCTCCCTAGTCTGAGATTACTAGCCCCCATTTAAATATTTAAAAAAAAAAAAAATGCATGCGGTTCCTCTTATTTTGATACCCAGCTAAGATGTGGGGAACCTAAGCAAATTTTTTTATTTATTAATTTATTTTTATACCACAATTGTGACACGCAGACAGGGTCTGTGATCACAAGCAGTCAGATGCTGTCACACAGGTTGGGGACTCATCTGATTGCTACCAATCACAGGCAGCAGGACTACCGGTGGGCGGACCCAGAAGACGAGTGAGCAGCCTGGAAGCATTGCCGTGCCGGAGACTCAGTAAGTATAGCACGCTTGCTTTCTTTTTATTTTTCCTTTTTTTATTTCCCAAGTTGTTGGACCCTGATCATTAGTCGGAGTTCCTTGAGAATTCCGGGCCTGGGACCGACACCCGGATACTTTTGAAACTGCGTGGATCCGGTCTTTTACAGTCCACGTCCGCCCATCACTATTCATAAATTAATAGTTTACATGACAATAAGTAATTTTGTAATATATATTATCATACAACTTTGCTTCTTTCTCTACCAGAATCAATAGTACACAAGAAAATAAGAAATTTTGTAATAGATTTTATCAGGCAAATTTGCTTCTTTCTCTGACAGAAATGATCAAAATTCTCATTTCTGAGGTAAAATCTGGATTCAGTGAAGACTTTCACACTACTAAGATAGGAGATGGCAGTTATTACTGATGAGATTCTATGTCGATAGAATAGGGAGGAGGGGGTGGAGCTCTATTTTTAGCTCCTCCCTCTACCTCTAGTTCATCATCAGAGAATCTCATCACTAACAGCTGCCATCCCCTATCTCAGTAATGGGAATATCTTCACTGAATACAGATTTTACCTCAGAACTGAGAAGTTTGATAATGACTGATCAATTCTGGCAGAGAATGAGGCAAATTTGTCTGATGAGATCTACTACAAAGTTTCTTATTTTCATGTGTACTAGTATTTTATAAAATAAAAATTAAAGCAAAGGAAAAATAAAAAAATCCTAGCTCTTGGAAGAAGGAGACGAAAAACCTGAAGTGCCATAACGGAAAATGGCTAAACTATTGATAATATGGATAAACTATTAAAAAGAAGTTTTAGTTTGGAGTGTCTTCATATGATAGGAATATAGTATCTTGATTAATAGTCCAATACAATTACACCCTATTCTTTGCATGAAATACTTCTGTAGATCAGAAGGGAAATCAATGTTTTCGCCCTCTTGCTGTGAACACCACCAGCAGAATATACAGTGTTGTCTCTTATTAAATCATTACAATAGAACCTGATGCTGACTACTTTTATTTTTCTTTTGCATTTTTACAACTGATCATGATGGCATGCAGTTTGCAGACTACAGACTGCATTACAGGTACCATCTTTTGGTAATGGTGTGGCGCCCCTGAGGCTTCCGTCGCCACAGGACATTGCACCCCATCCAGCGGAGTGATGCCCCATTCTGGGTGAGGAAAGGAGTGAACACCGGTCCCCTGGTAAATCTACACAACACCCATTGTTAGGTACATACTGGGACCAGGGACAGTGGCAGTAACCCTCCCATGCTGCATGCTGGGAGGGGCCGTAAGACCCATCCCTGCTCCTATAGGGTACAGCTTAGCAACTGGGGAGGTGGGAGGAGCCATCAGAGAGCAGATAGAGAAAGGAAGGTCAAGTTTCAGTTTTACCTCAGAGAGTGAGAGAGTGAGGAGACAGCATGTAGCTGTGAAAGAGAAAGGAGCTCTGTGAGCTCAGAGTGTCCGCACAGAGAAAGCAAGAGAAGATCGAGAGAGAGTGGGGAAGGAGAAGGAGGCCTGCAGGAGGCAGGCAAGGAGGAGAGAAAGGAAGAGAGCTCCAAGTCAGTCAGGAGCTAAGGAAAGAAAGCGATGCTTCCTGGTGAAGATCCTGGGACTCAGAGGGTCCAGGTGACACCAAGCAGAGAACGGAAGGGATCCCAGGGCCACGGGTAGCTGTAGAGCTGCGGTGGCCTGTTCCACAGGAACATCAGTGGAGGGATCAAGCTGCAGCAGGGGACGGTCCCTAGAAACCGGAGGAGTGCAAAATCATCTCCAAACAGTAAAAACCGAGGCCCAGGGAATGTTGTAAACTCCCCGGGCCACAGCCCACAGCAGAACTTCTAGAAAAGGGGTAATCAGCTCACAGGTGACCCCCCAGCCTGGAGGCTGTAGTGGAGGCCGAGCAGGTTCATCCTAAAAGAGCTAGGCTTAGGAAGACAGCTGAAGACAGAGACACCCCAGAGAGAAGGGTACCGGTATTTACTACAAGAATCACCCAGAAACGGCGGAGGTCCCTGACAGTGGGTTCCAGTCGTCTGAGGGCACCAATGTGCACATACCAGGACGTGTGAGTAAAGAACTTGAAACTGCACCCTTGGAGTGGTCTCTGTTATTTTATCTGCTTAGCCTTCCATTACACCATAGACTCTCACGAGCACCAACAGTGTGCCCCAGGGCATTGCTTCACCTGTGGGGAGCAGTACCATCATTGCTGCCATATCATCACCCCGGAGGCCTTACACAGCAGCGGCGGCTTAATAGCCGCATACCACAGGTGGCGTCACGAACACAACTTTATTCATCACCAAGTCATCAGCCATATTTAAACTGACACCCACCAGGGCCACGGAGCCGGGCCCCACCACCACTGACGACCCCTGGACTAGTCCAGCCCGGCACCGGGTATCCCATAGCCCTGGGGTGGGCGAGTCAACTTTTGGCGCTGTGAACAGGATTTGAACCTATGCGGGGACGGGTACTGTGCGCCTGAAAAGACTGTGTTACTGCGTGTTTTACTGTGAAAACTGCCGCCATTAGCGCTACAGAGAGCGGGAAGAAGGGGGGCGTGCCAGAAGAAAGGGCGCAAAGAGAAGCCCCGCCCCCTTGGTCTTGCCCAGAAAGAGCGCGAAGCAGTGCCCGCTATGCAGAGCGGAGGAGAGAGAAAATGGCTCCTGTAAGCGGAGGCCAGGGGGAGCTCACCTGGATCAGGCCTGTGACCGCCGCTGAGCTGGAGGCTGAGGTAGGAAGGATGGCTGATGGGATGAAGGAGCAGAGCGGACGAGAGACAGCCGTGTGGGGGAAGGAGATGGTGCTGGCCATGAGGAGTCTGCAGATGTTAGTGCAGCGAGGCCTGTGTGGAGGTGCCGCCCACGACCATCCGGAGCCCACACCAGCGATGGCGATCCTGCTGCAGAACATCTCCAGCCTAGACCTGGGTGAGTCCTATACTGCCCCTGCCCGATCGGGTGTGCTGACCCCGCCGGCGTTACTACCAGAGGCCGCTGCGCTGCCCGCCGCGATCCCCGCTGCGATCCCGAGTGCGATCCCTGGTGCGATCCCTGCTGCGATCCCCAGTGCGATCCCGAGTGCGATCCCTGCTGCGATCCCGAATGCAATCCCTGCTGTGATCCCGACTGGGGTCTCTGCTGCGATGCCCATTGAGGTCCATGCTGCGACCCTGACTGAAGTCCCTGCTGAGACGTCCGGCGCAGAAACACCCTATCCGGCCAGATCAGACCAGGCCGCAATGCCGTCTATCCCAGCAACTGTTGTGGCTAAAGAGCAGACCCCTGAACATCCAGAGGAGGACGCAGCTCCGATACCATCACCCCGCAGCAGCCCCACAATAGCTGGAGAACAGGACCAAGGGACCCAGACCAACCTCCCTGCAGCTTCCATGTCACCGGGAGCTGAGCCAGAAGAGGACCTCTGCAATTAAAAGAAAGAAGAAGATGCCGAACTGTAAATAGCCCCTGTATGTCTGTCCAATGTTCTTTTTGAAGACGACACCCTTTCCTGCCTTACTGCCCCTTGTGCTTTTCGAAGATGACACCCCCCCTTGATTATGTGTACCGGGCCACGGAACTAGAATGTGGTCCCCGGTGAATGTGAAGTGTAATGTGTCCTGTGTAACCAGGCCACTGGACTTAGTGGCTGGTTTTGTCTTTTCCTTTTGTAGCTTAAGAAAGCTGAACGAACTGACAGGCTACTGGACTTGTTGTAGCCAAGATGTATATAGTTGCACCAGTTGTGCCCCCTACCAGAATTATGGGGGATGTGCCCAAACCGTGCAATGGACTGGAAGTGCACATATAGAGTTTCTTTGTAAGAAAAGTTTATTGTTTTATGTTATGCATAACAAAAATGTTTTTGCAGTTTCTTTCCACATTTCTTGTTGTTTTTCAGCCCGAGGACGTGCTGGGATTCGCTGTGGGGGAGTGTGGCGCCCCTGAGGCTTCCGTCGCCACAGGACATTGCACCCCATCCAGCGGTGTGATGCCCCATTCTGGGTGAGGAAAGGAGTGAACACCGGTCCCCTGGTAAATCTACACAACACCCATTGTTAGGTACATACTGGGACCAGGGACAGTGGCAGTAACCCTCCCATGCTGCATGCTGGGAGGGGCCGTAAGACCCATCCCTGCTCCTATAGGGTACAGCTTAGCAACTGGGGAGGTGGGAGGAGCCATCAGAGAGCAGATAGAGAAAGGAAGGTCAAGTTAGTTTCAGTTTTACCTCAGAGAGTGAGAGAGTGAGGAGACAGCATGTAGCTGTGAAAGAGAAAGGAGCTCTGTGAGCTCAGAGTGTCCGCACAGAGAAAGCAACAGAAGATCGAGAGAGAGTGGGAAAGGAGAAGGAGGCCTGCAGGAGGCAGGCAAGGAGGAGAGAAAGGAAGAGAGCTCCAAGTCAGTCAGGAGCTAAGGAAAGAAAGCGAGCTGCGGTGGCCTGTTCCACAGGAACATCGGTGGAGGGATCAAGCTGCAGCAGGGGACGGTCCCTAGAAACCGGAAGAGTGCAAAATCATCTCCAAACAGTAAAAACCGAGGCCCAGGGAATGTTGTAAACTCCCCGGGCCACAGCCCACAGCAGAACTTCTAGAAAAGGGGTAATCAGCTGACAGGTGACCCCCCAGCCTGGAGGCTGTAGTGGAGGCCGAGCAGGTTCATCCTAAAAGAGCTAGGCTTAGGAAGACAGCTGAAGACAGAGACACCCCAGAGAGAAGGGTACCGGTATTTACTACAAGAATCACCCAGAAACGGTGGAGGTCCCTGACAGTGGGTTCCAGTCGTCTGAGGGCACCAATGTGCACATACCAGGACGTGTGAGTAAAGAACTTGAAACTGCACCCTTGGAGTGGTCTCTGTTATTTTATCTTCTTAGCCTTCCATTACACCATAGACTCTCACGAGCACCAACAGTGTGCCCCGGGGCATTGCTTCACCTGTGGGGAGCAGTACCATCATTGCTGCCATATCATCACCCCGGAGGCCTTACACAGCAGCGGCGGCTTAATAGCCGCATACCACAGGTGGCGTCACGAACACAACTTTATTCATCACCAAGTCATCAGCCATATTTAAACTGACACCCACCAGGGCCACGGAGTCGGGCCCCGCCACCACTGACGACCCCCGGACTAGTCCGGCCCGGCATCGGGTGTCCCATAGCCCTGGGGTGGGCGAGTCAATGGCACATGCAGAGAGACTGTAAATTTCACACTCTCATGAGCTCACCTGCTGAGCTGGATTCTCTATGGTGAGTGTAGCGCCTCTGAGGCTTCAGTCGTCACAGGGTATTGCATCTGACTTAAGCTGCAGTACTTATCCCGAGTCAGGAAGAGGTTAACCACTAGTTTTCACTTACACAAAAAGCACACAGCTCAGGTGCTTTCCCACTGAAACTGGGCTAAAGGTGGTCACCATAACAACGGGTTTTTTCCTAGCCACCAGTGAGTCATCAGGAAGGTGGGGGCAGCGCAGGGGAAGTGAGAGAACACACAGTTTTTACCAGAGAATAGTCTGAGACTTAGAACAACATGGTCGCTGTGGTGAGTGCTTCAGAGCTTCCACAGTTAGGCTATGTGTGCATGTTGCGTACTGGCCCTGCAGAAATTTCTGCAGCGATTTAAAGAGCACACATGCGCTTCAAATCGCTGCAGAAACAAAAGCCGACTTCATACGCTCTGCATGTAGCCCCTCCCAGCCCCTCCCATAGACAGAGCAGGGACTTCATGCAGAGCGCACGAAAGAAGTGACATGTCACTTCTTAGAATGCGCGCTTCTGGCAGCAGCCGAAGAGCAGCGCTCTAATACGCCACATGCGCACGGCTCCTGCCCAATCTCCATAGATTGTGCTGGGGATGCAGGACGCATGCAGTTACGCTGCGGTGCAGATCACAGCGTAACTGCATGCAATTACGCAATGTGCGCACATAGCCTTAGAACCAGGCAGACTGGAAGGAGCAGGAGATGACTGGGTGAGCTGGAGAGGAGGAGTAACAGGGTAGCTGGAGGTAGAGCTCAATAGCTCCCTCAGTACCAGCGCAGTTAGGGTTCAGAGCCCTAAGGTGGTGGACACTTCAGGTTGTGCCACCAGAGTCTGCTGGACAGGGGGATTTCATGTCCCTCTGGCCACCACAAGTCCCGGGGCACAGCAGCACATAGAACCAGGAGTCGTGATCACGGTCAGGCCCAACAAAGGATTTGCACTGCCTGCGGACGGGATGGGAACTAAAGCCAAGATCACCAGGGTACCCAAGTAACTTCAAGTCACGGGGACCACACAACAAAGCACCGAAAGGAAGGTCTCTCAGTTCACAACACCAGTGGTGGCCTCTGACCACCTGGGATCGGCTGGGGCCCATCACGGTGGAAACAAGCACTCCAAGAGTGACAACTGAACTGTGAGTAAAAGACCTTTAACCGCAACCACTGTGTCAGCCCATCATTGCCGGCGCTATCGCCCCGCGCTCTGGTGCCAATGGCCACTTCCACCTCCATCATCCTCCCTGGGGCCTGGCTTCACCTGTGGGAAGTCAAACCATCCGAGCTGCGACACCATCCTCCCCAGAGAACAGCACCCGCAGCGTCGGCTAATCCCTGGCCGCACTCCACAGATGGTGTCACGAGACAACTACTACTCCCAACATCCTCATCCCATACTTCATCCCCTTTTGGTGTACACCTCGGGGCAGGCAGGGTCACTCGTGACATCAGACCCAACATCACCGGCCCGGCAATGAGTATTTAACCCCTGCCCCATGGGTGCTACATAAGCATTATGAACTGGATGTGATGATTCAGTAAAAATGATAGTGAGGTCCAAGACAGCAGAGTATGCAGGACAGCAAATGGACAAGCACAACTGGAAGCAGTAGATGCAGCTGGAGAAAAATTGCAGCAGAGAAGTACTATATATGTAGTCAGGTATCTTGTAGATGCAATAGATACACTGATAGCAGAAATCACATTGGAACATGTAGCTTAATTCAGCAGAGTTTATTAGAAGAGTTTACCTACCACAACACTCATCTTGTCAATCTTGTCAATTACTCATATGTCTGAAAGCGAGGTACAAGACGTCGACGGTGATTTGGGGGAGGACTCATGTGACATCCTTGGTTGCCAACCATCCAGAAATTCCAGGCCAGTCCTTAAAAATAAGAAACTTTGCTGCCCTGCCAATAAAAAATATTTAAGGAGTCCATGATTATTTTGAACCTAAAAAAACTTACCGGTATACAGAAATATTTTAACTGTAATTATCATCATTTTACAGTTTACAGTGAATGCAGCCAAAGTATTTATATCATAATTATGAGCTGTAAACGTGTTACTTAGAATTATAATGATTTATTATGGTTTTACAAGTGTCCATAAAAACTATTGTCTGTCCGTGATTTTTTGATAAGTTGTCCAGGAAGACTAAAAAGGCAAGTTCGCAATTCTGGTGACGTCACAATCTCATGTGAGCGCTGGCACCACTGAAACACGCCGACACAGGACGCGAATATAAGCTTTTTTATGTTAATGGAGCCAAGCTTGTGGAATGAGATGGGGTTGCTAAAGTAGTAGACAACCCCTTTATCACACACCACACTACATACAGATATACATGTTTCGTGATAAAAAAAATTTAATGGTGCTGCTTTAAATTGTTAGGTCCTGTGCGCACTGGAAAACGGAATTTTCTTAAGAAAATTCTGCAGGGTCTGAAAGATTACCGCACCCACGATAAAAAACCGCAGCAAACCACACCTGAAAACCGCATACGGTTTACCGCGGTTTGCTGCGGTTTTACCGCGGTATTGCGGCGGTATTACCGCGGGTTTTCCCACGGGTTGGTACATGTGTTTTAATGCATTCAATGCAATAAAGCACATTGAAAAAAAAAAAAAAAGACATTTCCTTCTGAGATAGATAGTAGATACATAGATAAATAGACAGATAGAAGAATAGATAGAGGGATAGATAGAGGACAGATCAATCAACAATCGACACGCTGCATTTCTCCCGGCGGTAGTGTGTTCACATTACCGGCCATGGAAAATGACCTGTGGTTACCTCTCTGCAGGCTCGTTGCGAGGCTACATTCAGTACAGTGTCAGTCGCAGCTGGATGCAAGCGACGTAGGACCTCGGTGGATTACGCCGGAGCTGTTTGTTTTGGGAGGGGTTAATAAAGTGGTGAAAGAGGGGTTTTTTTGTGTTTTATTTAAAATAAAGGATTTTTCAGTGTGTGTGCTTATTCACTTTACTTATAGGTTAATCATGAAAGCTGTCTCATAGACGCTGCGATGATTAAAATCTGGACTTAGTGGCGGCGATGCGCTGCCATTAACTCATTATTACCCTGATTGCCACCGCATCACGGCAACAGGAAGAGCCGGGGACACTCCGGGACTGCCGCATAATGGATGCGACAGTCCCGGGGCAGCTGCGGGCTGATATTCTCGGCTGCGGGAGGGGGGGCATTAACCCTGGCCCTCGCCCTTCCCAGCCTGAGAATACCAGGCTGCCACTGTGTGTTTACCTCGGCTGGACGGTAAAAATATGGCAGAGCCCACGTGTTTTTTTTTTTATATATCCATTTGATTTGTATGTGTATTCTATATGTCTGTGTCTGTGTGTGAGTGTGATGTGTGTGTGTTTACTCTCTGCTTCGCTTCCTCTTCCTGTCATAATGACATCACTTCCCTGCAAACCGCAGGCAGTGATGAACATTATGTCCCAAAACCGCGAAATACCGGAGGGAATAACGCAGGAAAATGCAATGAACCACACAGAATTTGCTGCCTGCGTTATTCCCTGCGGCATTTCACGATTACATTGCAGTCAATGGAGTGAAATCCCGCAGCGACATGCGGAAAAGAAGTGACATGCAATTGTTTTTGCTGCGGGAATCCCGCAGCAAAACATGCAGCTGTCAAAATCCGCTTAGTGCGCACAGCATTCTTTTTTCCCATTAAGATTTGCTGGTGAATCACTGCAGAGATGTTATGAACATAACATGCAGCGAAACATGCAGCAAAACCGCAGGAAATCCGTGGCAAAAACCGGTAAATGCGCACAGGGCCTTATATTGATCCCAGACCGCTAAATTACTCATTAATGCCCATCTGTCAGATTAATTTGCTATGTGGAGGAGGCCTCAGCAGGAATGTTCCTTATTGTAACACCATTTTGCACTTGAATGGAGGTGCTGGTGTGACATATTGGATAGATGTATCAGCTTTCTAATGTGGTTTCCTAGAGGAAGGAACATGACTGAGGAGGGATGCTAGGCCTGAGGGTTAGCAAGGGGTTAAGGTGTAGGGCATTTTTGTGCGGGAAAAGTGGGAGGTGGAGTTATAAGTGCTGTGGGGCCATGTAATTGGTCAAGGGGTTGTTAGTTGTAGGATAGTATATATAGGGCTGAAGTATATGTATATATAAGTATGTTATATGCGCGAGTAAGGCGCTTGGTGGCCTAACTGCATTTGACGGCATATTCGCCGTTGCTTATCGGGACGGTTATCAGATGCACTTTCCGGGTCTGCGTGGGAGAGACCTTCTCACTGGCCGGTACGCGGGCAGGTACGGTGATTCTACCTGTCGTTTACCATGGTATCAGGTGGTGGATTTGATAGGATGTTGCTTTGTTTCCATCCCTTGAACACACAGGCACCGTGGCTGAAAGAGGTTCCTTACGTGAGATTTAGGTTTATGATTACTACGGGCCGGGGCTTTAGGCTACTTGCTGGTCTCGATGCCCAGGCTTGGGCTGGACTAGGCTAAACTTGTGACCAGGCACTATTTGCCTGGTTGGATTTGTTTCCCATTGCGCAGCCCCGGCAGATTGGGGTTGGGGTGCGTGAAGTATGGGTGACGAATGTGAGGGGGGTTTTGCGGGTTGATCAGTGCGTCTGGGATCACTGCTGGTGTGGTGGGGTTTTACTTACCGGTTTGGGAGGCCTGATTTGTAGTTGGCCATTCCCGACGGTCCACTGGGCAGGTATCTGGCGCCCGCAGGAGTGACGCTTTGTATTGCTTTAGGGGGACCATTTTCACTTAAGGGCAGTTGCCACATAATTGTGATTCAGTTTGTATGCCGGTGAGTTTGATGCAGTGGTTTTATGTGCTGGATGTTAGGAGCACACATTGTATAGCCGCTAAACGGTATTGGAGTGGTAATTGTGGTTTGGTTAAGCAAGCAGGGACTAGGGCCTCGTGCGTCAGTTGGCGGGGTTGCGGCAGGTTCTGACACAAAAGATCCCGGGATTGAAGGCTTGTTGATTGGGTTTAGGGGTTTTGGAAGTTGGCGGTGGGTCGGGCGCCATTTCGGCGTACTTAGTGGATAATTTGCTGGGGGCTCTCCCCGGAGGGCGTTTTCAGTACTGGTGATGGGCAAGTATTTTGTTTGGATGCCGTAATGTGAATGCGGTTAGCATCCAAGGCTCGTGGCATGAATAGGGCCTGGCGTTGGTTATGGTAGTTTAAGGCCTAGTTGTGTTGGTGCCGGGTACTGGTATATGCAGGGTTTGGCAAAGGTGTGGTTAATGGTGTCCCCAGTTCATGAATAGTAGGGTGGGTCTGTAGACCCTTTTGGTATCCCGGGTTGGGTCTTGGTCGCCTTCATGTGGTGGGCGTGTATTTAACGGGTCTTTTACCGGGGCAGTTACAGTGAGGAATTTTGTGTCACATTTATTTTATAAGGGTGGCGTGTGCTTCTTTGTTGTTCTGAAATGCGCTAATGGTCTTCCATGGTTGGGGTTCAAATCCTTTGGTACTTTGGTACGAGCCTTATTGTCTTCCTGCGGTTTGCGAGTATTCCCAGGTATGTAGGCGTTATAGTGGCGGTATTGAAAAGAATTTGTGTTCGTTTGGGAAAGGGGCAGTGGCGGTGGCTACTTGTTCCAGGCTTCCCGTAAGGGATACGATTGGTTGTGATTATGCGGTTGGCCGCGGAGGTACGCCAGACCTTATACGTTGTGAGTGCTGTCGGGCAGAGCATGGCAGTTGGGGGTGTGCTTCCTTTACCTTAGGTTTGGCGCATGGGCAACAGTAGGGGGGGTCTTTTCAGACCTAGGATTGTTGATTGACTTGGTTTTGGTGTTGCCAGGGTGGCCAGGATCATTAATGGCTTGGTTTGGTTATGGTCATATAGTGAGGTATATTAGGACTGGTGTTACTAATTCGGGAGGAGGGACCTCCGGATGACTTGACAGGGCACTTGTGTGGAAGTGACTTGGGCGCTGGGAGGTCCCTGGTCTTGTTCCGTTTCCTCAGGCATGACGGCCTTGGGCCCCTTGTATGCCGCCAAGGTGTTTGTGCTCGTGTGTTCGGTTGCAATGGATCACTTGTTTGGAGGCTTGCCAGGTTTGTCGACATGGCAAGTTGTCAGGGAAATGCCGGAGATCAAGGAAACATGCTCTTTGTTATCATTAGGCAGGTTGGCTTTGTTGAATTATTAGTTGGGGTGCTTTTCGAGGTGCCTGCAGTGTTGCTGTCTCAACGAGGCTGAGTTCACGTCCCATTCTTTCGGGGTCGGGTTGGCGACTCAGGCTGCTCGTTGGTGACTGGTCACGCAGGCTGGGTGAAGGATCGGACCCTGGGTGCCGACGGGGTACAGGTACATATTTGGTCGGTTCTTTTGCAAAGATGGTTCGGGACAGGGGAGTTTTAGTCTCTGGTGAATTGGGCAGTCTAATGGTGTTCGGTTTAGTCCCATTGGTATTGAAATGAAGGCATTGGTTAATGGAGCCGTGGTCACGGCCCTGGTTGGTCTTGGGTGGTGGGACTCGCACGTACAAGGTGTCATACGTGCTCGCTGTGGCGTAAAGGAGGGGGAAATTTGAAGTCGGTGGATTGCACAAAGAGCGGGGGGGAACCCAGTGCAGGAACGGGTTACCCTTGGTGGTGCAATGGTATGGTTGGTGGGTCCCTGCTGTGCTCGGTCACAGCGGGACATGTTAATGTGGGACCCTGCTGTGCTGGGTCACAGCAGGGCATGTTAATATGCTGGGTGTCTTCAAGCCGGTGTGGTGCGGCTGAGGGCACATGGTGGAGCAACACTCGGCTGGGTGTCCTCGAGCCGGTGTGGTGCGGCTGAGGGCACATGGTGGAGCTGGTGTTGCAATCATGTACAACGGGACTCTTCACTTACCCCCCTCCTTTGTTGGTGGTTATGTTTTATGGAGTTATTACTATATTTATGAATAAAATGTTATTGATTATTTTGGTGATAATAAACGAGGCTGCTGTGGCCTTTTACATCCAATGTCACGCAGTCTGTGTCTTATTTTGGGTTGAAAAGCGGTAATAGGTGGATAACTGGTTTGGGTCAGTACGGCAAGATAGGGCCGCCAGTCAGACGTTCCTAAGTCAAGAAAAGCCCGGACGCCTGCCCTGAAGGGGCTCAAGGGAGGGCAACATGACTGAGGAGGGATGCTAGGCCTGAGGGTTAGCAAGGGATTAAGGTGTAGGGCATTTTTGTGCGGGAATAGTGGGAGGTGGAGTTATAAGTGCTGTGGGGCCATGTAATTGGTCAAGGGGTTGTTAGTTGTAGGATAGTATATATAGGGCCGAAGTATGAGGTGGGAGGTTCATTCACTACCTGGAAGACGTCCGGAATTGTCCCGCCCAGCCGCCCCTTTGCAAGATTTCTGGAGATCGACATGGAGAGACGAAGAGGATTGACCTTGTCGCAGCAGTCGGCGTAAAGGAGGGGGTATTTGAAGTCGGTGGATTGCACAAAGAGTGGGGGGGAACCCAGTGCAGGAACGGGTTACCCTTGGTGGTGCAATGGTATGGTTGGTGGGTCCCTGCTGTGCTCGGTCACAGCGGGACATGTTAACGTGGGACCCTGCTGTGCTGGGTCACAGCAGGGCATGTTAATATGCTGGGTGTCTTCGAGCCGGTGTGGTGCGGCTGAGGGCACATGGTGGAGCTACACTCGGCTGGGTGTCCTCGAGCCGGTGTGGTGCGGCTGAGGGCACATGGTGGAGCTGGTGCTGCAATCATGTACAACGGGACTCTTCACTTACCCCCCCTCCTTTGTTGGTGGTTATGTTTTATGGAGTTATTACTATATTTATGAATAAAATGTTATTGATCATTTTGGTGATAATAAACGAGGCTGCTGTGGCCTTTTACATCCAATGTCACGCAGTCTGTGTCTTATTTTGGGTTGAGAAGCGGTAATAGGTGGATAACTGGTTTGGGTCAGTACGGCAAGATAGGGCCGCCAGTCAGACGTTCCTAAGTCATGGATGTCTTGTATGCTGACTACATCCTACTTATGTGGCATCATCACTCAGCCTATGAAAGTCTCTCATAACTGAATCTGACTCCTGGTTAAGACTACTTATCAACTCTGACAAGTCTTTCCTGTTACCTGTTCATCCATTACCTCAATGTCTTGTGCTAATAAAAAAAAAACTAATTTGCAGGTGGAACCATCATTTATATAATTTTAAATTATGATTACAGCTACACTGCAGGAAAATATATCTTTGAACTTGGACCTACCAGTAGCCAGGTTTAGGATACAAATATATATATATATATATATATATATATATGGATCTTTTAAAAATGATCCTCATGCCTCAACTTTTATATGTGCTACACAATGACAGAAATTTGGATACGGTTCTCCATTCTCTATACAATGCAAGCTTAATTCTAAGGGGCACTTTGCACACTATGACATCGCAGCTGCGATGTCGGTGGGGTCAAATCGAAAGTGACGCACATCCGGCATCGCAGTCGATATTGCAGTGTGTAAATCCTTTTTGATACGATTAAGGAGCGCAAAAACGTCCAAATCGTATCATCGGTATAGCGTCGGTTATTTCCATAATTTCAGAAGGACCGATGTTACGATGTTGTTCCTCGTTCCTGCGGCAGCACACATCGCTGTGTGTGAAGCCGCAAGAGCGAGGAACATCACCTTACCTGCGTCCTGCGGCTCATGCCGGCTATGCGGAAGGACGGAGGTGGGTGAGATGTTTACGTCCCGCTCAGCTCCGCCCCTCCGCTTCTATTGGCCACCTGCCGTGTGACGTTGCTATGACGACGCACGACCCGACCCCTTAATAAGGAGGCGGTTCGCCGGCCAGAGCAACGTCGCAGGGCAGGTGAGTGCATGTGAAGCTGCCGTAGCGATAATGTTTGCTACGGCAGCTATCACCATGATATCGCAGCTGCGACGGGGGCAGGGAATATCGTGCTCGGCATCGCAAGCATCGGCTTGCGATGTTGTAGTGTGCAAAGTGCCCCTAAGACTTTATCTGGGGCAGAAAACATGACATAGACGTAACACAAAGATTTTGGTGGGACTAGATATATCTAATGCATGAGTGTGCAACTAAAGAATTTTCATGGCTGGGGTCAAACAGAGAAGAAAGGAATAACAGGTCCTCTGATTATGCCGAGTGTGAGATAGCATTCGTCAATCTGCGTGATAGATGTGGGTTGGTATCTCAGTGCTTACGTGTGCCTATGACTATAAAGTATGGGTTATAGGGCTTGTTAGGAATTAAAGATTGTACCAGATTTACTTTATTTTATTTTTGGAATTAGAGACCAGCAGAGCAAAGTCTTGTAATGCGCTGGTGCCATCTTCACTTCTACACCACCAGCACCCTGGTTGTTCAATTGGACACAGTGAGGTGAATCTCCACAGGTCTGTAGTTCCATTGCGCAAGTGCGAGACTTTGAGTACTGTGTGGATGATGTAGGAGACATCATCCACTTCCATCCACACAGAACAGGCAGTGTTTGAAGGAATTGGGATAGTGCTGATTGCGATCTGGATTTCCCATCAGACCAGACCATGCAATTTGCAAGCATTACGGTGCATGAATAAAAGAGGGACACCTATGAGAGTGTAAGCAGGTTGCTTTTAAATGTCATGGCCATGACGTGCCCACGGGGTCTCTGGAGTTACTCGTCACCAGGCCAGTGTCAGTTTGGATTGTCACAGTGGTCTGGCCCAGTTTCTTGACCCCATTGGTGTCAATAAAGATGGGAATGGGGATGATGGGAGTAGCTATTCGTAACGCCACCTGTGGTGTGCAGCCAATAGGTAAGCCACTGCTGCGGAGAATTTCTCTCTTCTGGAACAGATGGTAACGCAGCTCAGATGTTTCAGCTCTCCACAAGCAGAGCTAGGCCCCAGGGAGGGTGATGGTGGTAGTGGTCGCCTATGGCAAAGGTCCACGAAGATGTGAGCGCCGGCAGTGATGGGACAACACAGAGGGTGCAGATCAAGTTCTTTTACTCACTGGAAATAGGCTGCCGTTGGAGTACCAAGCTACGCTGTGATGGGCTTCAGCTGATCCCGGATACTTCGGAGGTCGAGGCCAGTGTTTCCTTCTGTGGATCACATTTTGACGGTTTCCCTCCACCTGATCTCCTGGGCCGTGGAATGGGTCACGGGTGCCTTCTGCACTCCCCGTGAACCCTGTAATCACCCTTCTTTCCTAAGAACCCGGGTCATGTCTCCAGCTCCAGTCCAAGGGTCCCAAACTGTCCGTGTCACTCCTGACTGCTGCCTCTTCCTAAGTGCGACCTGGTGCTTGCTGCTCCCGGAGTTAACTCCCTATGTGTGTGAGATGGCTCCTAACTTCCCCTGTTGGGGCCCCACCTCCCGGGTTCCTGAACTAATGGGCAAGAAGTCCTATACCTCGCTATGACCACTCCTAACACCTACCCTAGCCCAGTCCCAGTGGAAGAGCTCCCGTGCTTATGTGTTGGATGAGTGTGTTGGTGGTGATTACCGCTGATGACCTCCTTTGTATCTGAGATGACTACCCCACCTCGGATGAGGTGCAGAAGCCGCAGGGGCGCCACAGTCACAGTCTATAACAGGGGTGGGGAAGCTCCGGCCTGCGAGCCGTTTGCGGCACGTGATGACTTTTTATGCGGCCCATGGGCCCATTTCCAGGGACCGCAGTGCTATGACGGAAGCTGCACTTTTCCTGGCTGCCGGCCCTAAATTTCACTGGCTGATGTGAGGAAGTGCATGCTTCCTGGCCTGTGGGTAGATGCTAGAATGTACGTGCTCCTTCCAGATCCTGACTGCAGCCCGTACATTGTAACAGACTCACTACTAAATGCTAGAATGTACGGACTCCTTCTGGGACCTGACTTCAGCCCGTACATTTTAGGCTCAACCCTGGACTGTGCTAGCATGGGCAGGGCTTACCTTGTGGGCGGGGTAAGCAGCGTGCTGCGCTCCAGTCACAGACGAAGAGGTGCAGCAGATTCACCGGCCTCTCTGTTGTACATGACTCTTACTCCTCCTCCCAGTACTGTGAGTATGCAACCCATCGCTGCCCCTGCTGTGTACCCCCTAGTACTGTGTGTACCCCCAGTACTGTGTGTATAAGTTAGTACTGTGTGTACCCCCCATTGTGTGTGACCCCAAGTGCTGTAAAACTCCTCAGTGCTGTGTAACCCCTCAGTGCTGTGTAACCCTTCAGTGCTGTCTGTACCACCCTGGTGATGTCTAAGCTCCCCCAGTAATGTCCGTGCCCCCCAGTGCTGTCCGCACCACCTAATGCTGTCCATGCTGCCGCCAGTGCTCTCCATGTTTCCTAGTCCTCTCTATATCCCCCTTATGCTTTCCGTGCTCCCCAGTGCTCTGTACCCCATAGTGCTGTGTGCCACCCACCAGTACTGGGGGGTGGCAGAAAGTGCTCTGTACTTGCCACTGCTGTCTGTGCCCCCCCAACTGCTGTCCATGCCCCCCAGTGCAGTCCGTGCCCTCCTGGTGATATCTATGCTTCTCCAGTCTTCTCTGTGCCTCCCTAGTGCTACCACCTAGTGATCTCCATGTTGCCTCCTAGTGCTCTCCATGATGCCTCCTAGTGCTCTCCATGATGCCTCCTAGTGCTTTCTGTGCTGCCTCCTAGTGCTGGCCGTGCTGCCTTTTAGTTCTGTTCGTGCTGCCTTTTATTGCTGTTTGTGCTGCCACCTAGTGCTGTCCATGCTGCTACCTAATGCTGCTCGTGCTGCTGCCAGTGCTGTCTGTGCCACCGCCAGTGCTGTTCATACCTCCCCCAGTGCTGTTCATGCCCCTGCCAGGGCTGTCTATGCCACCACCAGTACTGTCCGTGCCCCCCTAATGATGTCTTTGCCCCAGCCCCTCCTGTGTGGTTATGCCCCAGCCTCTCATGTAATGTATATGCCCCAGCATCTGCTGTAATTTATGTGCCCAACGTCTCCTGTAATTTATGTGCCCCAGCCCCTCTAGAGATATGTATACCCCCAGTGTCTCCTGTCATTTATGCGCCCCAGCATCTCCAGACCAAGATAAACCTGGAAAATCAGTTGTGAAAAACAACATGATCAAAATCACCAAATATCACAGCCGCACCAAAGAGAAGCAGCTCCAACCACCACATTAGGGGTGAGTTAATTAATTGTTTCACCAAATATAGCAGGGTATTTTTCAAGTTGATAATTTTGTGCAGCCCCCGATGGTTGGTACACAATTCCAAATGGCCCCCCATAGTAAAAAGGTTCCCCCACCCCTGGTCTATGAGTGAAACTGGTGACAGGATCCGATTAAGAGTTTTGAATAATTACAGGTTTAGTTTAGTTTACCTCATTTCAGGCAATAACTACAGAGTAGATAAGCTTGCTTTGAACAAATGAAACAGGCTAGTATGACTGTGTAGATGTCTAGATGATCATTTTATTGCGGAAACAATAGTTTCTGCCAACATTACAAAAGTGTTAATATCCTGTATTTAAAACAACTGTTGCATTTGCATTTAGCTAGTTTTCCATTAACAGTGAAGCCAAATGGAGTCAGATATATGAGCTATTTCTGATGAAGAGTGGGAATGATATTATCGAATTACCTCCCAGACTGTCACCGTTTGAGTCTTACTGACTTTCTCAATTATATCTGCTTTGCAAGGTTTATAGAACACTCAGCTTACTCCAGAAATGGGGAGTTTGCACAGACTCAGTTTCTCCTAGGTGCCAAAGTGCAAACGTAAATCTCATGAATATGATGTGGAGTTGTGCTATAATTTTTACATTTTGCAGTTGAGTTTTGTCTCTTATAGATGGAGTGTATGCTCTCAAGTTGCAGGTTTCACCAAGGACATGTATCTTGGTTGTATTTTATGAAGGGGCTGATGCTGAATTCCTCTACCGCAATAGATATTTCTTATATCTTATTTCAGACCCGAAAGCAGCTGGCCTCTCACTGGTTGAATCCAACACCTACTGTACATTTAATGAATTTCAAACAAAGTGAACAATGTTATTAGATTGTAAATGTGAGTGTACCAAAAGCAGAATACACTACACAAATTAGAATGAATGAAGGAACTGTGGCTGAATGCCCGTGGTGTACCCACAGATGTTTTACTAAGGCTATGTGCGCACGTTACGTACTAGCCCTGCAGAAATTTCTGCAGCGATCTGAAGAGCACACGTGCGCTTCAAATCGCTGCAGAAAATGTCCGTAGAGAAAAAAAAAAGCCGATTCCATGCGCTCTGCCTGCAGCTCCTGCCATAGACAGAGCAGGGGCTGCCGGCAAAGCGCACGGAAGAAGTGACATGTCACTTCTTAGAACGCAGCGCTTCGTACAGCAGCCGAAGCGCTGCGCTCTAAGACGCCACATGCGCGCGGCCCCTGCACAATCTCCATAGACTGTGCAGGGGACGCAGGACGCATGCAGTTACGCTGCACTACAAAGCGCAGCGTAACTGCATGTATTTACGCAACGTGCGCACATAGCCTAAGCCCTCTTTCACACGTCAGTGAAAAACACAGACGTTTTTTACTGACGTGTTGAAGGTACATATGTCTCTCCATGTGCTGTGATTGTGGCACACGTGTGATCTCCGTGTGCTATCCATGATAATGCATGGAGATCAGGCACTTATACTCACCTGTCCATGCTCTTTTTGCTCTTCGTGGTGCTGATGTCTCCCGCGATGCTGTGTCTGGCTGCCGCTGTCTCCCCTCTGCAGCTATTTCCGGGTCGGCTGTGAAGTGTATATGTATGAGATATTTATGAGCATAATTAGCTGGCCTGGAAGTAGGAGACAGCAGTAGCTGAAGTCAGCATTGCTGTAGACTGGTGAGTTTAAAAAGCCTTTTATTTTAAATGTACTTGACTTTTTTGGTACGCGTTTCACAAATCACACCATAGTCGTGGGACATCAGTGATGCCAGAAAAAAACAGATTTGTCTCCGTACGGAACACACGAACACGTGTGTGCACTGCACGGAAACACATCAGTGAAAAATCACTGTTGTGTACGCAGACCAGTTGATTTTAATGGGTCTGCGTACATCCGTGATTCTGATATGGATAAAAACTGCAGCATACGTACCAGAATCACTGACGTGTGAAGGGAGCCTAAGATACCACATGTGACATTGGCTTACTTTAAAGGGGTTGTCCGACATAACAAAAGTTTTTGAGTTTATGCTAATCTGTGCTGTATTGTCATATAAAACACCCCTACATTGTTATTTTTTGTTTTCTAACTTTTGTTCCTCTTGAATTATCCCTTTATTCTCTGCAGCTCCTTGTTTACATTCAGCTCCAGCAAACTGACCTCTTCCTGTGCTGAACCTCCCAGTCACAGCTGGCACCGCCTGGCCTCAGTGTCCAGTCCCTCCCCTGTGTCCAGCCTCGCCCCCTGCCCGCCCCCTGCACACACAGTCCCTGTCAGTATATTCTGCCCCAGCACCTGACCTGTTATCACTACAGCATTAAAAATAACAGCCCCACATCGGGGGCGCTGAACCCCCACCACATCAGGCTCTGCACCACATACACATCAGGCTCTGCACCACATACACACGACGCTCTGCACTGACCCCCCTACCCCCATAGGGAACACATGTAGGGAGTACATACTCACCCGTCCTCGGTCACCGCTGTGCTGAAGAGAGAACAGATAGCCGGGCAGTGATGAGTAGCGCAACGCTCCTTCTCATCAGCACTTTCAAATATATCGGCATCTGTGATCTGTGATGCCGGTATATTTGAATGTGTGATACTGTGCAGGGGCCCGGTGCTGGCGCTGACACCATGGCAGCCGCCGCCAGGCTCCTCCCCCAGGTCACGGGTCCCAAAGAAGTGCGGGGGAATGTGTGGGAGGGTGCAGGGAAGGGGGCAGGGACTCCACACACAGTACCCACCCAGCAGGTTGGCGACATGCTGTTTCCAGATTTGCATGTAAACATGGCCCTGCCCATGTTGACATGAAATGACCGGAAGCAGCAAAATCGCGGCAGGAGCGGTCACATGACCACTCTGAGCCTAGGGAGAGGGGCTGACAGCAGGGCAGGTGAGTGGTCTCTATCTACTTACCTGCCCCAATGTAGCCCAATAGGGGAATAATGAAAAAACTCAAAATAAGCCGGATAACCCCTTTAAGAATGACTTCAATGGTAATGATAAATTATGGTCTCTGCATTTTCTACTTAAGGGGCATTCTTCAGGTTAAATTGTGAATGTAATATTTGAATACTGACCTTCTTTAATTACGATCTCTATTCCTTCATGTGACTCTGGTAGAAACGGGCTTTATAGCAGTTGTTTGGTGAGTCCTGTAGTGCAATTGATATGCTTGTTCCTTAGGTAATATGCATTTGTTATACAATGAGGTGTTTTATTCTTTTTTTGCTTTGTCACAACTTTTTTCTTGCAAATGCAAATTGAGTTATATGGAAATTTCACAAAATAAATTCTCTGGTTAAAAAGAAATCAGTCATAAATGTATTAGACCTACTATTTTAGATTGTAAGCTTTCGAACAGGGCCCTCATTCCTACTGTAGCTGTTGAATTATGTACTATTTTGTTTTGTATTTGTCTATAAAATCCCCACCGGATTGTAAAGTGCTGTGGAATATGTTGGCGCTATATAAATAAACTTTTATTATTATTATTATTTTTCATCAATGCACTTACATTTTCTTTATTAGAAATGGTGAATTGTTTCACCTGATTTGAGTTTTGCCAGTTCATACTTATCTAACAAATCAGGCTACTTATTACATTCTATAGACAGATGAACCTGGAATATGACCAACTCAAGAGAAACAATTCAATCATTTGTGAACCCTTTAAAAGCTTCCTAACCCTCTGTAGAATAGGAGTTTGCATAACATTTATTTTGCAATAAAAATGTACAATTCATATGAACATTTTAGAGTAGTGGAACATTTTGAGTTTCTGCAGAAGTGAGCCATCAATTATCCTTAATGACATTTTTCAGATCTAATCATACCATATCTGACCCTTGTTGTTTCCTTCATAGTGCTGAAATAAATCTTTGGGGAGTTGACAGTTCAGGACCATAAATCTAACGTAAGGCTAAGATCAAGTTTTTTGAAGCCAGGAGTGTAACTGAAGATGAGGTCACATCAGAAGGATATGTCGAGTAAGTGATTATGAGTTAGTAATGATTTAGGCAGTAGCCTGAAACAAAATTGAAGAATAATGCTTGTCAGCCAATGGAGCTTGCAACCATTTATGGTGAGGGCTAAAACACAAAAAGTCTGTCTTTGGCCAAAAAACAATTCTGTCCCATCTTATGAATATCACTTTAGTGAAAAGACAAGCTAAGTATGGTTTTGCTTTACAGCATTTAGCTATGACTTTATAGGTAAAATGTGCTCTTTGAATAGCTAAAATGTTTCATTTTATTGAGAATTATTCATGACTAATGAGTCATGCAGCTTAGTTTGTTTCATTTAGGACACTGGATACCATATTGCCCCAGAGAACTCATGTAGTTGACTCTCAAAGTTTTTTGAGTGAACGGACATTTTACAAGACGTATTATATAGAGATGAGCGGATTGTTTTGCACGACTCCGATCCATGGTCCAGATCAGTGGTCTTTGGTCATTGACAAGAGCTGTGGAAATCTTCTTATTTCCCTGGTGTTATGCTCACCGGGTGAGCAGACATTTTAGCAAACCCACTGGGCCACAGTACACGGAAAATGCTAAGGGGCTTGACTATGAACCGATACCAGGTCCTCTCCAGAACCCCTAATGTTGAGGGTGTTACGCTGCAGGTGTTAAGTGGGCTTTACATGCTGCGATCTCGCTAGCAAGATCGCAAGCGATTGTACCCGCCCCGTCGGTTGTGCGACACGGGCAAATCGCTGCCTGTCGCGCACAACCTCGCTTACACCCGCCACACTACTTACCTGTCCGGCGACGTCGCTCTGGCCGGCGATCCGCCTCCTTTCTAAGGGGGCGGGTCGTGCGATGTCACAGCGATGTCACACGGCAGCCGTCCAATAGAAGCGGAGGGGCGGAGATGAGTGGAACGTAAGATCCCGCCCACCTCCTTCCGTCCGCATTGGTGGTGGAAGCAGGTAAGGAGATGTTCCTCGCTCCTGCGGTGTCAAACACAGTGATGTGTGCTGCCACAGGAACGAGGAACAACATCGCTAATGAGAAGTAAACGATTTTTTTGTTTTAGGATGACCTCTCCGCAGCAATTGATTTTTGCCACTTTTGCGATCGTTTTAGGTCGCACATAACTGTTACACGCTACAATATCATTAATGGTGCCGGATGTGCGTCACAAACAACGTGACCCTGACGATAATTCATTAATGATATCGTAGCGTGTAGAGCCCGCTTAAGTCCGGGTGCCACTTGGGAAGACTGTCACTGCAATGGCTGGCCCTAGTGATACAGGAGTGACAGTCACAGGTGGTGGTAGGTGACAGCAACAGCAAGTGTGCCGTCTGGAATGGTTGGATGGATGTGGCAGCAGTAGCTGGTGAGGATAGTTTGTGGCAGCGGATATTGTGGCTGACATGGCAGCTTGTAGCAGCAGAGGCGAGTTTGGTAATACAGCAGCAGAACACTGGAATACAAATAGAAGTCAGCAGCAGAACCAGCACAGAGTAACAGCAGTGGTAGTGACAGAAATACAGTGTTAGGGAACCTGACAATTAGCATAGGGCAGAGGTCCCTTTTGTACCTGCAGCCTCCAAGCTGACCTGGGAGGTAATTCCGGGTTAAGAGGATGCTGGCCCTTTAAGAAAGGGGGCATGGTCGCAGGCACACCCTACAGGCAGAAGACAGGAGCCTGCTAGGAGTACAGACGCTCCAGAGAGCAGCAGCATGGGATGGAACCACCGCCGCAGGATGCCTCGGCAGGTGAGGAAACCGACGTCTTCAATGGGGGAGGGGAGCAGTAGAGTGTGAGGATGCCGGTATGGGCATTACACCGGGTTGCTAGGCTTAGCTAATGTTTAGCTGGGTTGGTGAGATGGTACCTGTGCACCACACCGCAAAGATAATGTCACACAAGGTCATCGAAACAAATGCCACGTCGGGGAAGTGTCACGCTCCCCGGCTCCCCTGCCACGCTCCCCGGCTCCCCTGCCACGCTCCCCGACTCCCCTGCCACGCTCCCCGGCTCCCCTGCCACGCTCCCCGGCTCCTCTGCCAGGCGTCCCCCGCTCCACAGCCTCCATGCCCCATCACCTGCGGTCCCCAGGCAGCCTGGTCCCCGCTCCCGGCGCCCGTCGGCAACTCTGCTCCAGCCCGGCACTCCTGCCTCCTGTGCACCGCTCCCTGCTCTGGCTTCTGGCACCCGGGCCTCGCGCATGCGCATTAGGGCGCGCGCGCGGTCATTGACCCTCTCTTAAAGGGCCAGTGTCCTCCAACAGGATATTGAAGAATCAGGTACAGGGTATAGAGGGGGATCCTTTCCAAGTGGGCGGGGCCTGTTCTTCGTGTTTTGCTAAGCTAGGAGTCAGGTCTCCTTGTGTCTTGTGGTATACTTACCTATCTCTCTCGTAGAGCCGCTCCTGCCTCGCCAACCGGTCCTGACGATACCCGAACCCCGAACGGTGACTGTCTGCCATCCCGTCAGTTCCTACCATCTCCGATCCCTGTGGTGACCCACCTTCTCGCTCCGTTGGTTCCGGACTCTGCCTGACGTCATCTCGGCCTCCGAACCTGAGCTCCGTCACCCGGACTACCTTCAGAGACCCCGTGGTCCCAGGGACTTCTTCACTCCACTCCTCTGAACGGACTGTCCTGCTACCCGTAGTGCTCCGGCTACCGGGCACCTTGCCCTCGGTGAGGTGTTCAGCCCAGTGGATCCACCTCCTGGGTCTGCCCGTCCACCTGGCCCTAACAGTAAGAACAGGCCATGGATCCCGCCGAAGCACTAGCGGCCCAGCTGGGCACCTTGCAGCAGGAACTCGTACGACAGCGCGAGACCCAGTCCCGCATGCTGGCCTTCATGTCCTCGGTGGATACCCGCCTGAACACGCTGCAAGCAACTGCCACGTCCCTGGCATCTCAGGCTCCTACTGCACAGTCCACGGCCACGGTTCCCGTGGTGGCTACCTCGGAAGCTTCTAAACTCCGCTTGGCCTCTCCACCCCGTTATGCCGGAGATCCCAAGATCTGCAGAGGATTCTTAAACCAGTGCTCCCTCCACTTTAAGCTGCTTCCGCACCTGTTTGCCTCCGACCAAGCCAAGGTGGCGTTTGTGATGTCCCATCTAGAGGGTGAGGCACTGGCCTGGATGAACCCCTTGTGGGAAAAGGAGGACCCTGTAACCACTAACATCCAGGACTTCCTGCAGGTGTTTAGAACCACCTTTGACGAACCCGGACGTGCCGCCGCATCCGCCTCATCACTCCTCAGGCTACGTCAGGGGACCATGACGGTGGGGCAGTATGCCATCGGCTTTCGCACCTTGGCCTCAGAATTGGGGTGGAACAATGAAGCCCTCACCGCCGCCTTCTGGGAAGGACTCTCCAGTCGTATTAAGGACGAGCTGGCAGGCCGCGATGTTCCTTCCACACTGGATGCCCTAATTGCACTAGCCACCCGCGTGGACCTCAGATTCCAGGAACGATCCAAAGAGGTGTCCCGCGAGAGACGTCCAATACGGCATTCCTCTCCTCCACAGAAGTAAGTCGTACCTCTGTCGGCATCGTCTGGTGTCTCTGTCCACAAACCCATGCAGATTGATCGTCTGAGGCAGTCCGACCAACGCCGAGCAGAACGGCTCGCTAAGGGTCTCTGCTTCTACTGCGAAGAGGGCACACACCTGCTACATTCCTGTCCAGAGAGACCGGGAAACTCCAAAGCCTAGGGTTGGTAGGAGAGGCCACCCTAGGTGCTGGGACTCTCTCAGACCCAGTTACGTGGACTGTTCAAGTGACAACGGGAGAGACGCGGTTCACGGCCGAGGCGTACCTCGATTCCAGGGCAGCAGGCAATTTCATCCAGCAGGCCACCGTGGACAAGTACCAGGTGCCTGTTACTCCACTCGACAAACCCCTCATGATTGCCTCTGTAGATGGGAGACCCCTCTCTGACACCATCTCGTGGATCACCAAGCCGGTGGAACTACGTATCGGTGCCCTGCACACCGAGAACATCGCTCTCTACGTCCTCCCACACATGTCTCATCAAATCCTGCTGGGACTCCCCTGGTTATGGACACACGAACAGTCAGTCAGCTGGCGTACTGGTGAAATCACCCGATGGGGCTCCTCTTGCCACGAGAACTGCCTGACGACCATACAGCCCATCCGACGACCTCCGGTTCCGGAGTCCCTACCGGGACTGCCCTCGGCCTATTGGTCCTTTGCGGACGTCTTTGATAAAAAGGAGTCAGAGGTACTGCCGCCACATCGTCCTTACGACTGTGCCATCGACCTACTCCCGGGAACTACACCACCTTGAGGACGGATATATCCTTTGTCCCCTGCTGAAACAAGGGCCATGTCTGCCTACATCACGGAGAACCTGGCAAGGGGATTCATTCGGAGATCCTCCTCTCCTGCTGGAGCAGGCTTCTTCTTCGTTAAGAAGAAAGAGGGCGACCTGCACCCATGCATTGACTACCGGAGATTGAACCAAATCACCGTGAAAAATAAATACCCCCTGCCGCTCATCCCCGAATTGTTTGATCGGTTTAGAGGAGCTCGTGTGTTTACCAAGTTGGACCTTCGGGGTGTCTACAACCTGGTCCGCATCCGCTCTGGGGACGAATGGAAGACCGCATTCAATACTCGCAATGGGCACTATGAATACTGTGTGATGCCCTTCGGCCTGTGTAACGCACCAGCAGTCTTTCAAGAATTGGTGAACGACGTGTTCTGGGACCTTCTCTATGTCTGTGTATCTTGATGATATCTTGGTCTTCTCTCCGGACCTCCAGACTCACAGAGAGAACGTGCAGCTGGTACTACAAAGACAGAGAGAATCGTCTGTACGCCAAGTACGAGAAGTGTGTCTTCGAGCAGTCTTCTCTTCCCTTCCTGGGTTACATTATCTCCGATACCGGTCTGCAGATGGATCCAGAGAAGGTCTCTTCCGTTCTCAACTGGCCCCCTCCTTCCGGACTGAAGGCAATCCAACGGTTTCTTGGATTTGCAAACTATTACCGTCAGTTTATCCCTCACTTCTCTGCCCTGACTGCGCCTCTCTCCGCCTTGACCAAGAAGGGGGCTAATCCAAAGGACTGGTCACCTGCGGCCGACGCCGCGTTTGGCTCCCTGAAACAGGTATTTGCTTCCTCTCCTGTGCTCCACCGTCCTGAGTTAAACCGACAGATCACCTTGGAGGCGGATGCCTCCTCCTCGGGAGCCGGAGCAGTGCTCATGCAGAATTCCTCCTCCGGGAAGATGGTTACTTGCGGTTTCTACTCCAAGAGCTTCTCAGTGCCTGAACGCAACTACACCATCGGTGACCGAGAGCTATTAGCAGTCAAACTGGCTCTGGAGGAGTGGCGCTACCTTCTGGAGGGAGCAGTGTACCCCGTGATCATTTACACGGACCACAAGAACCTGGAATACCTGCGGTCTGCTCAGCGACTGAACCCACGACAAGCCAGGTGGTCTTTGTTCTTTGCCAGGTTCGATTTTCAGTTCCATTTTCGACCCGCGGACAAGAATGTGCGAGCAGATGTCTTGTCCAGGTCATTCATGCCCATGGAACAGGAGGAGGAGACATCCCAGCCCATCATCTGCCCAAGTAAGATTATTCCGGTGGCCCCTGTCACCCTGGCCCAGATACCGCCCGGGAAGACCTATGTCTCTGAGACTGACTGGCAAAAAGTGTTGCACTGGGGCCATGCCTCGAAAATAGCCGGCCATGCTGGTCAGAAGAAAACATGGAGTACAATTGTACGTCACTACTGGTGGCCATCCCTTCGCACGGACGTCGCGTCTTTTGTCTCAGCCTGCTCCTCTTGTGCCAGGAACAAGACGCCCAAACACCTGCCATATGGTCGCCTTCTGCCTCTGCCTATTCCCTCCGTTCCGTGGCAACACATTGCAATGGACTTTATTACAGACTTGCCCTTGTCCGCCGGACACACAGTCATATGGGTCGTGGTGGACCGGTTCTCCAAAATGGCTCATTTCGTCCCTATGGCTGGACTGCCCTCTGCCCAGGAACTCGCTGACGCCTACATACAGCACATCTTCCGGTTGCATGGCTTTCCCTCACACATTGTGTCCGACAGAGGAACTCAGTTTACCTCCCGCTTCTGGAGGGCTCTCTGCAAACATCTGGGAGTGACTCTGGACTTTTCTTCAGCCTACCATCCTCAGTCGAATGGCCAAGTGGAACGAGTCAATCAGATCCTGACCTCCTTCTTACGTCACTATGTTAACGCCCATCACGACGACTGGTCCATGCTTCTTCCTTGGGCTGAATTCTCCCATAACCACCACGTCAGTGAGTCCTCCTCCAGCTCTCCCTTCCATGTCATTTACGGACTTCAGCCTTCCGTCCCATTACCTGTATCCTCTTCCTCGGATGTCCCTGCTGCTGATACTGTAGTCCGTGACTTTACAACAATTTGGGACTCTGTCAAGACGTCTCTTGGACGTGCTTCTCTGCGGATGAAGAGACACGCAGACGAGAGGCGGCTGGATCCTCCGTGTTTCTCTCCAGGAGATCTGCTCTGGCTTGCTTCCAAGTACGTCCGATTGAAGCTTCCATCATGCGAGCTGGGTCCTCGCTACATCGGGCCGTTTAAAGTCATCAGCAAAATAAATGAGGTCTCCTACAAGCTGCAGCTCCCGGCCACGATGAGAATACCCAACTCCTTCCACGTCTCCCTGCTCAAGCCGGTTGTCCTTGGTCCCTTCTCCGCTGCTGCCAGTTCTGCTCCTCCTCCTATTGCTGATGATGACATCTATGCGGTAAGGGATATCGTGGCCATGAAGACCGTACGGGGCCGACAGTTCTTCCTGGTGGACTGGGCAGGGTATGGTCCTGAGGATAGGTCCTGGGAACCCCGGGAGAATGTGGGTACTCCCCTGATACGTGCCTTCCTGTCCCGGTTGCGGGGATGTGGGGGAGGGGGTACTGTCACGCTCCCCGGCTCCCTTGTCACGCTCCCCGGCTCCCCTGCCACGCTCTCCGGCTCCCCTGCCACGCTCCCCGGCTCCCCTGCCACGCTCCCCGGCTCCTCTGCCAGGCGTCCCCCGCTCCACAGCCTCCATGCCCCATCACCTGCGGTCCCCGGGCAGCCCGGTCCCCGCTCCCGGCGCCCGTCGGCAACTCTGCTCCAGCCCGGCACTCATGCCTCCTGTGCACCGCTCCCTGCTCTGGCTTCTGGCACCCGGGCCTCGTGCATGCGCATTAGGGCGCGCGCGCGGTCATTGACCCTCTCTTATAGGGCCAGTGTCCTCCAACAGGATATTGAAGAATCAGGTACAGGGTATATAGGGGGTTCCTTTCCAAGTGGGCGGGGCCTGTTCTTCGTGTTTTGCTAAGCTAGGAGTCAGGTCTCCTTGTGTCTTGTGGTATACTTACCTATCTCTCTCGTAGAGCCACTCCTGCCTCGCCAACTGGTCCTGACGATACCCGAACCCCGAACGGTGACTGTCTGCCATCCCGTCAGTTCCTACCATCTCCGATCCCTGTGGTGACCCACCTTCTCGCTCCGTTGGTTCCGGACTCTGCCTGACGTCATCTCGGCCTCCGAACCTGAGCTCCGTCACCCGGACTACCTTCAGAGACCCCGTGGTCCCAGGGACTTCTTCACTCCACTCCTCTGAACGGACTGTCCTGCTACCCGTAGTGCTCCGGCTACCGGGCACCTTGCCCTCGGTGAGGTGTTCAGCCCAGTGGATCCACCTCCTGGGTCTGCCCGTCCACCTGGCCCTAACAGGAAGCCAGAAGCTCAGGAAATTTGCACAGCTCCTGTTTATAACCAGAGATCACTAACTTGGACTGTGGGGATTGGAGTTGTACAAAGCGATCCGCTCATCCCTACTAGTATGTTCCTGAATTTATCAATACTCCTCTAGGCTTAGACAAATATTCTTGAAGTGAAGTTGAATCATAAGAACATTGACATTGATACACCAAAGAAGCATTGATGCAGGGATTAAATTATACAGTCAGCTTGAAGTAGGTAACATTAACTTTTGTGTGCTTTTTTATTGCATTTTTTCAGCCGCTGTTTTTGTCTCTTTTTGGTATGTCATGGTTTAAATAAAATTATTTTGTTTTGGAACCTCCTATTATCTAGCTTTGATAAAACCTTATTTAATCAAATTCAGTTTACTTGCACTTAAAACGCTGATTTTTTTATTTTTACCTGTGGATTTTCCTTATATTATGGGGAAAATCCACATATAAAACATATACTTACCATAAGAGAAGTTAACATATTGTAGATTTCAAAAATGCATAGGTCACTTTAGAGAGCATAAAAAAGCATAGTGGGCATGAGATTTATATAAATCCAATACACTTTGTTGGAACTGGAATACGCAACATTTCTGTTCAACAAATGTACAGTGTCATAAATGTGCCAAATACTAATCATTGGCATTTAGCCTAAATATTTGCTCCTATATGTGCTCTTCAGAATAAATCTTAGTTGTTTTGTATGTATGTGGTAGACAGTGTAGTGTATATTTTTGTTGCCTGTACCCTTATCACACACCCTCTTTTCTCTTGCTTGGGTCTGTATATGTAATACTGCTGCGGCACTTCACTGGTTTTAACATTTCAGCTATTCATGTTTAGCTTGTATATAAATTGGTATCACAGTAATCATACAGACCCATGGAATAATATTCACATGGCATTTCTACAGCAGAGTAAATGCTACATAAACACAATACAAAGCAATGGGAGGCGGGTATGAAAAAATAAAAGTGAAAAAAATAATAAAAAGTAATAAAATAATATTGTGCAAAAACCATTTACCCACATACTATGACAATATAAATCAGTCTTATAGTTTGATATTTCATGCTACACATATGAAGTTTCTTTTTATCACGAATATGTAGGTTCATAGCCCGTGTATTATTAGCGGGCGTCCCTGAATAATTTCCTACTGCTCTTAGTAGCTAAAAATGCAGGTGACTGTTTTCCATGAAACGCACTAGAGACCTGTAAACATGTTCTATATTTTACAGTTAAAAAGCTGCCCTAAATTTTTTCGTTTTCAGAGCACATTTTGGATTGAAAACACTTCTACTAAATGAGTCTTAAAAATGAAGTGCAGCTGCTTTACCAGGACAATAAAAAGCAATGTGTAACAGCAAACCATTAAACTTCACGCTTGGTGCATAGTAGCAACGCACCTGAAAAAACAGGGCAGTCAAAAATGTGTCCATGACATCTAATCAAAGCAGTTAATGATGGAAAATAAAGTGAAGCCAGAAATGGGATGACTTTAATTCAATAAAATAGCACCTAATATGAAAAAAAAAAATAGATTTATGTTGCTTTGCCATTTCTGCTTTTTGCTATATACAAGTGCATCTCAATAAATTAGAATATCATCAAAAAAGTTAATGTATTTCAGTAATTCAATACAAAAAACAAAATGCATATATTATATGGATTCATTACACACAGAGTGATCTATTTCAAGCGTTTATTTCTGTTAATGTTGATGATAATGGCTTACAGACAATGAAAAAGGTGCACAAGCAACCGGAATAACCGCAGCCTTGATAGGATTGTTAAGAAAAGGCCATTCAAACATTTGGGGGAAATTTACAAGCAGTGGACTGCTGCTGGAATCAGTGCTTCAAGAGCCACCACACACATGTATCCAGGACATGGACTACAACTGTCACATTCCTTGTGTCAAGCCACTTATCACCAAAAGACAATGCCAGAAGTGTCTTACCTAGGCTAAGGAGAAAAAGAACTGGACTATTGCTCAGTGGTCCAAGGTGTTGTTTTCAGGTGAAAGTAAATTTTGCATTTCAATTGGACATCAAAGTCCCAGAGTTTGGTGGAAGAGTGGAGAGGCCACAATCCAAGTTGCTTGAGGTCTAATATGAAGTTTCCATAATCAGTGATGGTTTGAGGAGTCATGTCATCTGCTGGGGTAGGTCCACTGTGTTTTATGAAGACCAAAGTCAAAGCAGCCATCTATTAGGAAATTTTAGAGCATTTCATGTTTCCCTCTTTCAAACCTTTTGGAGATGGGAATATCATTTTCCAGCAAGACTTGGCACCTGTCCACACTGCCAAAAGTACTAATACCTGGTTTAATAACCACACTATCACTGTGATTGATTGGCCAGCAAACTCACCTGATCTAAACTCCATAAAGAATCTTCCCCAACACTCCCTGGAAATGGACGCAGCCTCCCTCTCCAACATCGAGGGAAGCCTGGAAAAAGAAAGAGGCCTGAAAGCCTAAAGCAATCCTCCTCGCCGTGTTCCCAAGTTGGCCATGAGGCCCTGTTAATGGAAAAGAATGGGTCGGTTTAAGGGCCCTGTTGCAAAAGTTGGTACCCGAGTTGGCCAGACGAGGCCAGAAGTTTAAAGTGGAGAAGTTGTGTGGACTGTGTTTTTGAGAGAATTGGACATGCCCCTTGTGGCCGGAAGAGGCCCAGGACTTCATTGCTGTTTCTTGTGGACTGTCCCTTTCAGTGGCATAACTAGCTTTTGATGGGCCCTGGTGCAAAATTTGGACCGGGGCCCCCTCCATGTACACCGACACTTAGGGTATGGGATAATGACACTGACACTCGGGGTACAGGATAATGACGCTGACACTTGGATTTTACCCTCCGCACCCAGGTTTCCCATGATCTGATATCCATCTTGTCCTCGGCACCCAGCTTTCCCATGCTCTGCTATACATCTTTCCCTCAGCACCCAGCTTTCCCATATCAGAGCATGGGAAAGCTGGGTGCTGAGAGATGTACAGCAGAGCATGGGAAAGCTGGGTGCTGAGAGATGTACAGCAGAGCATGGGAAAGCTGGGTGCTGAGAGATGTACAGCAGAGCATGGTAAAGCTGGGTGCTGAGAGATGTACAGCAGAGCATGGGAAAGCTGGGTGCTGAGGGAAAGAGCCTTTTTCCCTCAGCACAAAACATTACCATCCCATACTTGTATCTTTGTCCCCCCTTGTATATAGATCTCCAAATACTATAATGGCCTCCACATAGCCTTACGTATAATATAAAGGGTCCCACATAACCTGTCATATATTATAATGCACCCCCATAGTTCTCCATGTATTACAATGCATTTCCCCAAAGTTCTCCATGTATTATAATTCACCTTATAGTTCTCCATATATTATAATTCACCCCATAGTCCTCAATATATTATACTGCACCACATAGTCCTCCATGTTTTATAACACACACCCATAGTCCATATATAAGGTAGCCCCCATAGTCCTCCATGTATTATAATGTAGCCCCCATTGTCCTATATGTATGATAATGCAGCGCCATAAATCATCATATTGTATTATGCAGCCCCATATTCCTCCATGTATAATGCACCCCTATATTCCATGTATAAGGTGTCCTTCATTTTGTATTATGCAGCCCCATACTCCTTCATGTATAATGCACCCCTAGTCCATGTATAAGGTGTCCTTCATTTTTATTATGCAGTCCCATAGACCTCCATGTATCATGCAGCCAGGCCCCTCCAGGCCTCCACGTGTCATGCAGCCAGCAAAATAAAAAAAAAAGTACCTCTCTTCTCCTTCTGACCCCTGCGACCGCGGTAGTTACGCCCCTGCCCCCATATGTAACACACCCTGCTCCCCATACAGCCTGCACCCCAATATCACACACACTACACCCCCATATGTCACACACCCTGCTCCCCATACAACCTGCACCCCCATATCTCACACACCCTGCTCCCCATACAGCCTGCACCCCCCAGATCACACACACTATACCCCCATATGTCACATACCCTACTTCCCATACAGCCTGCACCTCCATATCACACACACTACACCCCGATATGTCACACACCCTGCCCACATATCTCACCCTGCCTGTACCCCAACTTACCCCTCTCAAACACTCTGCGCCCCTTCACATCCTTCTGTCAGTCTGCAGCCCTCATATGCCACTCACCTTGCACCCCCTCTCATGTCCCCTCTTTTCTTATTACCAGTCATCATGTGTCCAAATCTTTCAGGATTCAGTATCTCTTGCTTTCTGCCCAGCATCTTGTGTCTCCTCCCACACAGTCAAATGGGCGTTACGTCATCGCAGGTCCTGCAGGATGGCTTATTCCGTCTGCTGTGCAGGTCAGGAGCTCTCCTGCTCTGACGCAGCTCAGAAACGGCTGGTGGGCCTCTCCAGGGCAGGGGCCCCTCTACTGACACTAGGCTCCACTGACTCACAGGCCGGCCCCCTGACGGTCGATTTGTCGGCCACTACACAGCGGCACTACATATAGGGGCCTGGCAGCCTGCTCTGCAGAGCGGCTGCCGGGCCCCTATAACCCTGCGGTCGTTACGCCCCTGGTCCCTTTGCCCCTGCCCTTTCATTGACTGCCCTCAGCCTCATTGCCCCTTTCATGGACTGTCCTCACTCTTATTGACCCTTTCATGGATTGCCCTCACCCCCATTGCTCTTTGATAGACTGCCCTCACCCCCGTTGCCCCAAATGGACCCAATCCTCATTTTCTTTCAGGACTGCAGTTTTAATGTTTATTAAACATGTTGTTTTATTTCGCATAAATGTTGTGTTTCCCTGCAGGTCTCATCGCCATGGGACTGGCGATTTTAAGTGAGGGGAATGTAAGCGGGTGACTAGCACTCTACTGCCACCACATCCCCCTGGTGACTAAGGGTGCAGGATGTGTTGTACATTTGTATTGTTTTCTCTCTGTGTAGTACGTCCAGCTGCCACTGGAGGTCATGAGTCCCAGATTCTTTAGATAGAAGGGATGGACTGGCCCATGACAGGACAGAAAGAGTTAAACAGGGAGGGACGGTCCCCAGGATAGGAGGGGGTAAAAGGGTTAGAAGCTGTGCAGGTCAGTAGATAGGGAGATGCTGCAGTAGTGAAAGGAACAAGAGAATAGTCCATGTGACGCCCTGGGCAAGCCAGGGGTCACAGGTCACAACACAACACGCACCCCACATTCCCTGCAGGTACACCGAAGTCAAAACTAAAATCCTTGTTGCCTTCCTCCAGGGGCTGGTGTCCACACCAGGGGGTGGGCCAGGCGGTTGGCTCCGCCCACCAAGGAGTTCACAGCCTGGAGGCGGGAAAACCAGGCAGATGAATGTTAGAGTGGAGAGTAGAAGGAAGTGGTAAAGGAGAAGAAGGAAAGTAGGAGTAGTGAAAAGAGAAAGTGACAGCAAGAAGCCTGAAGTTAGTCCGGGTGTGTGCCCCGGACTGAGACAGCAAGGTTGACAGACGGCGGTGACCGTCTGCAGGAGAGATTGCTCGGAGGTTGCCGAAAGGACCGTGGACGGGTGGTGACCCGGCGGTACCGGAGCGGTATACAAAGAACAGTCAGCACCAGGGCAGGGGCCTTTCGGATCCCGGCAAGGCTAGGAGTCGCCATAATTTGCCAAATCCGTCAGTGAAGGGGACCTCTGTCTCCCAACAACCAAGTCCCGTTTGAAGGCAACAGTCCGACCGTGAAGGGGAGACACCGCCACCGCCAAGGCACCAGTTTCCCAGGGCCAGCGCCTGCGGGCAAGAGAGGGGCTCCTCCGGCTCATATCCAAGCTGGGGAGCGGGTTACTGGTGGGAATCCATCGCTACCAACAGACTACACATAGGTGCAGGGAAGAGACCGTCACCGTCAACTGCAGGGAACATCCGCACAGTAACCGTCCGAGGGACCCGTCCAACCAGCCGTTTGTTTACCGAGAACTGTGTCGTGTTTACTGGCTGAGTGAGTACCTCCGTGCCGTGCGGCACAGCGCTGCCCCTGCGCCCCTGCACCTCCACAGGCCCCATAACCTGCCTGTCCACCATCCCAATCCCATCACTGGGCCCCGGGACCACCAATCCCCTACCTACGGAGGGGCAATTCAACAACTGGCTGCTCCATACCACCACTCCCGGGATCCCCAGCCAGAGCAGCGGTGGTGTCCACATAATCACCACAACCGTGGGTGGCATCACGGACAATAAACAATCCCCACAACCAAACCCCTTTCACTCACGGGCGAGGAGCGCCGCTAGAGTCCCCGGGATCCGGCCCATCGCTTGAGCCACCGAGCAGCAGCAGGCCGCAGCGGCAGCCGGACCCGAGCAGTGGGAGAGCGCGGCGTCCCCTCCTCCGCCCGCGACATCCATAAGGGACAGAAATGCAGAGTGGCGTGCAGAACAGTGGAGGTGACAGTAACAGGACCTAAAGATTAGAGGAAGCCCAAACCTCCACCATCCCCTGATCCCTGCTAAAGAGAAGGAAAGAGAGAAGAGCAAAGTTACAGAAAGGGCTCCATTGCAGTGGGACCTAAGTCCAGTGGTGCTACCACCTGAGACGTCATCTGCCGGTACCTGAGGGAAAGCAGTTGCGGCGGTAAGGCAAGTGGTCTACTCATCCGTTAGCCGAGTGTCCCACCACCATGCTGGAAGAGTGGGTCCGCCCCACCATGGCTGTCTCCGCAAGGCCGAGCCGGATGTTAGAATTGAAGTGTCTGAAGGATGATGTCTCTGTAATGGCAAGATGGAAAATATCTGTTGAACAGCTATGCAGTAAAGTTTTACCTAGTGGTCGCCTGTTTACTAAACGCACAGACCACGAGGCCCATGAAAGTAAATTGAAGCCATTGAAGCCGTCCGAAGATGTGGAGATACAGTAGACAGCAGGTACTACCTCCACACAACCACATAACACCTACTCTACTCTGCCCCCCCCCGTGTCTGTACTGTGCCGGGGTGGGTTGAGGACCCCTGCAAAGACCCTCACCCACGATTGCCCTCTCCGGCGCTTTACACAAGAACTTCTCTTTTTGGTATACTTGATACACAGAACAAGGACTGGATCCTTCATCTGTCTGTTTGCTAGGCCAATTCACTTTGTAAAGTTCCTGATGTTTTTTAGGAGGTGCCTATCATATGTTAGACAGTGACATTCTCTGCTTTCTCCACATCTAATTAGTGGGAGGGAGCTCTAATCACACCTTCAAGAGATGTGCCACTCACTACTGGCAGAAAGAAAGGTGTAGGTTTATTTTCTTCAATAAATTGTAGGCAACGTGCACACTGAGTAATTGGTGATTTTTTTTTTACCTCAGTATTTATAAAACAAAGCCAGGAGTGATTTAAAAAATGCAGAAGTGGTGCCCATGTTTCTATTATACTTTTCCTCTGACTTTCCCACTCCTGGTTTTGGCTACAAATTCTGAGGTAAAAAACTCACCAAATACTCAACATGTTCATGAGGTCTAAAGAGGCACAATATGTTGAAGGGAAAAACCTTTTTAGGCCACATGCACATGTTGAGTATTTGGTGAGATTTTTACCTCAGCATTTGTAGCCTAAACCAGGAATGGAACAACACAGCACAACAATGTTTTTGCTACTGAGGGTAAAACATGTGTTCTTTACTAATTTGAACATGCTGATTCCAAATATGAACTCAGAATTTGCACAGCACGTCCAGATTTTGAGTTATACTTAGAAAAGGCCATACGCCTATTCAGGCATTGTTGAAGATATTCCGGGCATGTCCAGACAGGTATGGGAGCTGATATCAGCACTAACCAGTTATGGCTATATGTAGGACCTATCCAGACATGTCCAGACATGTCTGGGAGCTGATGTCAGCATTAACCAGTTATGGCTATATATAGGGAGTGCTGACAGCAGATTTACAGACAACTGTTGGACAGTGCCCAATAAAGGGTTTTTTTTTGGTTTATTTACCTATACTTCTTTTTCAATAAAAATGATAATACATGTTGTGAAACTGTGGGACATAACGATTCTGTATCTTTATTAATTGCTTATTTTAATTTTCACAAAAATTGGAATAACTTAATATCCTGACGTGCTACAAAACAACTAACTTCAGATTTGGATTCAGCGCATTCGATTTAGTATAGCGCACATGGTTTTTGCCAAGTAGCAGACAAAAAGTGTTTATTTGTTGTGCTGTGCAATCAGAGGAAAAGTATAATAGAAACACGGGCACCGCTCTTGCATTTTTTACCCACTCCTGGTTTTGTCTTACAAATTCTGAGGTAAAAAAGTCACCAAATACTCAATGTGTGACTGTGGCCTTACATTCATGTTTGGAACGTGCCCTACGCAGGTTCCTAATTTTGCCTAGGTGCAATACGCACCCAGTATCACGAGTAGTTCTGGGTGCATATTGCTAATCCCTGCCTAACTGTCCCTGTATACACTAGCTTAGATAAAGAGATCTTTAGAAAGTATTTCTAAAGATCCTTTACCATATGCTAAAGAGCGAGGGGACTAGTCCCCTGGGCGTTAGTTCCCTTGGCCAGTAGACTCGATTAGCATGTTACCACTATCCTGTGGGTGTCCTAACATGCTAGTTGAATGTGTAGCGTCAGAGAATGATCTCACTCCCCTCTCAGGTGCCATCGCGTCTGACCCTGAATTTCGACTCAGTATGCATGACCCCGGAGTTTGGGTCATGCGCACTACTTCAGTTTGAAGCCAGGACGCGTACACCCGGCTTCATAGTGCGCATGACCGGAACTCCGGGGTCAGGCGCATTGAGCCAAAATCCAGTCTTGTGTGGCGATGGCAGCTGGAGAGGGGAGTAAGGTCATCCTCTGACGCTGCACATTCATTAGCATGTTAGCACACCCACAGGGGCATAATAACATGCTAGTCGAGTCGACTAACCAGGTAAACTAACGCCCAGGGGACTAGTCCCCACACTCATTAGCATATGGTCAAAGATCTTTAGAAATACATTTCTACAGATCTCTTTATCTATGCTAGTCTATACAGGGACGGTTAGGCAGGGATTATCAATATGCACCCAGAACTGCTCATGGTTCTGGGTGCATATTGGACCTGCACCTATCGATACCTTCAATTAAATGAAAATTATGTGCATATCATGGTTATGCATGGAAGAGGTTCAGGCACCGCTGTCATCTATTTTTGTAATCATTCTAGTTAAAGAAAAATAAATGAAAAAAAGCTCAGTCAGTCTTCTAGGGTGGTTACATGGATCTTCGAATAGTAATTAATAAGTAACAATCAATTATTAGAATGACCCTCTATAAATGAGGTGATTGCTGAGCAAAAGAGTGATATCCATGAACTGCTTATAATGATCTGGGAGAAAATAATGCCGAAACTCAAAGATTTCTTAAACCTACTACACCACTGCTGTTCTAAATATAAATGTTATTTCCACATTAAATGTAATGATGATGAAACGATCATTTATTATGCAATCTTTTTTTGTTTTATTAAACTTCATCAATCACAACCCCTAATTATTATGCACTATTTTTATTATTTTTATCCATCAGACTATTTTCGTGAAACGATAGTATACATATTACATGAAAATTACTGGAACACTCATTTCCTGTCCACAGTAAAATAATTTCACTTTGTATTAAAACAATGGAAAAAGATCATTTAACAATTTCCATTTCCATTCTGCAAATGTATTTATACCCTTCGTATTTTTCAATCAGCTTCTCATATTAACCCACAATGACCTTGATGTGGTCACAAAATGCAATACTGTCACGCTCCCCGGGTCCTCACCCCCGTTCCCCGGCTCACCTGCCACGCTCTCCGCTCCCCAGTCACCGGATTCCGTCCGTCCCAGGGCTCCGGGCCCCCGATCCCGGCGCCCGACAGCTTCCCTGGACCTGGCCGGCTCCCCTGCGTCCTCCTCGCAGCCTCCTTCCCTGGCTTCTGGCACCCGGGCGGCGCGCATGCGCATTAGGGCGCGCGCGCGGTCACTGACCCTTTCTTAAAGGGCCAGCGTCCATTAACAGGAAATGAGGTTGCACAGGTACAGGGTATATAGGGGGTCATTGTCCAAGGGGGCGGGGCCTGATCTTCGTGTTCCCTGAGCTAGGAGTCAGGTCTCTTGGTGTTTATGTGCCTGTACTCACCTATCTGTCTTTGTAGAGCCGTACCTGCCTCGCCATCCAGTCTGCCGTGTCCTGATCCCCGCACGCTGTCCGTCTGCCATCTGACAGTCCGTACCATCCCGGATCCCTGCGGTGACCCGTCATCTTGCTCCAGAGGTTCCGGACCCCGCCTGATATCACCTCGGCCTCCGAACCTGAGCTACGTCACCAAGACCACCTTCTGTGACTCCGTGGTCCCTGGGACTCCTCCGCTGCCTTCTCTTGCACGGACTGTTCTACTGCCCATCAGTGCTTCAGCTGCCGGACTCCCTACCACCATCTCAGAGAGTTCGGTCCAGTGGATCCACCTCCTGGGTCTGCCCGACCGCCCGGCCGTGACAGTAAGATCAGGCCATGGATCCCGCTGCAGCACTAATGGCTCTGCAAGAGGAACTCCAACGCCAGCGTGAAGTCCAGACCCGCATGCTGCAATTCATGACCTCCGTGGACACCCGCCTGTACACATTACAAGCATCAATGACGCCTGCGGCACCCAGGTCCCCCGCCAGGCAAGCCATGGCCCCCGCACCAGTGGCAACCTCGTCAGATGCTTCCCGACTCCGTTTGGCGTCACCTCCTCGTTATGCTGGAGATCCCAAGACCTGCAGGGGCTTCATAAATCAATGTTCCCTTCATTTCACGCAGCTGCCACATCTGTTCGCCTCCGACCAAGCCAAGGTCGCCTTTATAATGTCCCACCTAGAGGGCGAGGCGCTGGCGTGGATGAACCCCTTGTGGGAGAAGGAGGACCCCATGACCAAGGATCTTCAACAGTTCCTGCAGGCATTCCGCAGCACCTTTGACGAGCCGGGACGCGCTTCTGCCTCTGCTTCATCACTCCTCCGCCTACGTCAAGGAACACTGACGGTGGGCCAATACGCCATCCGTTTTCGCACGTTGGCTTCAGAACTCGGGTGGAATAATGAGGCCCTAACAGCCGCCTTCTGGGAGGGACTCTCGAGTCGCATCAAGGATGAGTTGGCGGGTCGGGACGTGCCCTCCACCCTAGATGCCCTGATTGCCCTAGCAACTCGTGTGGACATACGTTTTCAGGAGCGCTCCAAAGAGCTATCTCGTGAGAGACGCCCGTTACGGCATTCATCTCCTCCTCAGAAGCCCTCCGTACCTCAGTCATCAACAGCTGGGAGTCCCGTCCACGAGCCCATGCAGATTGACCGAGTGCGTCAGTCTGCACAACGTAGAGCAGAGCGGCTTGCCCAGGGTCTCTGCTTTTACTGCGGTGAGGGCACACACCTCCTCCGTTCCTGTCCGGAAAGGCCGGGAAACTCCAAAGCCTAGGGTTGGTAGGAGAGGCCACCCTAGGTGCTGGGACTCTCTCTGATCCGGTCACATGGACCGTGCAAGTGACAACGGGAGAGACGCGGTTCACGGCTGAGGCCTATCTTGATTCCGGGGCAGCAGGCAATTTCATCCAGCAAGCCACCGTGGACAAATACCAGGTGCCTGTTATCCCACTCAACAAGCCCCTGGTGATTGCCTCTGTGGATGGGAGACCCCTTTCTGACACCATCTCCTGGACCACCAGGCCGGTTGAACTGCGCATCGGTGCTCTTCACACCGAGAACATCGCCTTCTACGTCCTTCCGCACATGTCCCATCAGATCCTGCTGGGCCTTCCATGGTTACGGACTCACGAACCATCAGTCAGCTGGGGCACTGGCGAAATCACCCGCTGGGGTGCTTCGTGTCATGAGAGATGCCTAAAATCCACACAACCCATCCGACGACCTCCGGTTCCTGAGAACCTACCGGGGCTGCCCTCGGCTTATTGGTCCTTTGCTGATGTCTTTGATAAAAAAGAATCCGAGGTACTGCCGCCACATCGCCCCTACGATTGTGCCATCGACCTGCTCCCTGGAACAACGCCACCACGAGGACGGATATATCCTTTATCTCCAGCCGAAACACGGGCTATGTCGACTTACATCTCAGAGAGCCTGGCTAGGGGATTCATTCGGAGATCCTCCTCTCCTGCTGGAGCAGGTTTCTTCTTTGTCAAGAAAAAAGAGGGCGATTTACGTCCCTGCATCGACTACCGGGGTCTGAATCAGATCACTGTTAAGAACAAGTACCCTCTGCCGCTCATCCCCGAATTGTTTGACCGGCTTAGAGGAGCTCGTCTGTTCACCAAGCTGGATCTTCGGGGTGCTTACAATCTGGTGCGCATCCGCTCTGGTGACGAATGGAAGACCGCGTTTAATACGCGCGATGGACATTATGAGTACTGCGTGATGCCCTTCGGCCTGTGTAACGCCCCTGCCGTCTTCCAAGAACTGGTGAACGACGTGTTCCGAGACCTCCTCTACACCTGTGTGGTAGTATATCTAGATGACATCCTTGTCTTCTCTCCGGACCTCCCAACCCACAGAGAGCACGTACAGCTGGTTCTACGACGACTAAGAGAGAACCGTCTGTACGCAAAGTATGAGAAGTGTGTCTTTGAGCAGTCTTCTCTCCCCTTTCTGGGGTACATCATCTCTGAGACTGGACTGCAGATGGATCCCAAGAAGGTCTCCGCCATTCTCAACTGGCCTCCCCCTTCTGGACTGAAGGCAATCCAACGCTTCCTGGGATTCGCCAACTACTACCGCCAATTCGTCCCTCACTTCTCTGCTCTGACTGCTCCACTTTCCGCTTTGACTAAGAAAGAGGCAAATCCAAAGGACTGGTCGCCTGCGGCCGACGCCGCGTTTGGCTCTTTGAAGCGGGCTTTTGCTTCCTCGCCTGTACTTCACCGTCCGGAGTTGAACCGCCAGTTCACCTTGGAGGTGGATGCCTCCTCCTCAGGAGCCGGAGCAGTGCTCATGCAGAAGTCCTCCTCCGGGAAGATGGTGACTTGCGGATTCTTCTCCAAGGGCTTCTCAGCGCCTGAACGCAACTATACCATCGGGGACCGAGAGCTCTTGGCAGTCAAACTGGCACTGGAGGAATGGCGCTACCTCCTGGAAGGTGCAGTGTATCCCGTGATCATCTACACGGACCACAAGAACCTAGAATACCTGCGGTCCGCTCAGCGACTGAACCCACGGCAAGCCAGGTGGTCCTTATTCTTTGCCAGGTTCGACTTTCAGCTTCACTTCCGACCCGCGGACAAGAATGTACGCGCTGATGCCTTGTCCAGGTCTTTCATGCCCATGGAGCAGGAGGAAGAGACTACCCAACCCATCATCTGTCCTAGCAACATCATTCCGGTGGCCCCTGTTACCCTAGCCCAGATACCGCCCGGGAAGACCTATGTCTCCGATACCGACAGGCAAAAAGTGTTACACTGGGGTCATGCCTCAAAAACAGCCGGGCATGCTGGTCAGAAGAGAACATGGGGTGCGATTGTACGCCATTACTGGTGGCCATCCCTTCGCACGGACGTCGCTGCTTTTGTCTCTGCCTGCTCCTCCTGTGCCAGGAACAAGACGCCCAAACACTTGCCCCATGGCCGTCTTCTGCCTTTACCGATACCCTCAGTCCCGTGGCAACACATAGCAATGGACTTTATTACGGACTTGCCATTATCCTCCGGGCACACAGTCATATGGGTCGTGGTTGATCGATTCTCCAAAATGGCCCACTTCGTTCCTATGGCCGGACTGCCCTCTGCTCAGGAACTCGCGGAAGCCTATATACATCACATCTTCCGCTTGCATGGCTTTCCATCCCACATAGTGTCCGACAGAGGAACTCAGTTCACCTCCCGCTTCTGGAGGGCTCTATGCAAACATCTGGGAGTGACTCTGGACTTTTCTTCTTCTTACCATCCTCAGTCTAACGGCCAAGTGGAGAGGGTCAATCAAATCGTGACCTCATACCTACGTCACTATGTCAACGCCCATCACGACGACTGGTCCTCGCTTCTGCCTTGGGCTGAATTCTCCCATAACCACCACGTCAGTGAGTCATCCTCCGAATCTCCCTTCCATGTTGTTTATGGACTCCAGCCCGCCGTCCCATTGCCTATATCCCCTTCATCGGATGTTCCGGCTGCTGATACTGCAGTTCGTGACTTTGCTACCATTTGGGACTCTGTCAAAGCGTCCCTTGGGCGCGCTTCCCAGCGGATGAAGAAACACGCTGACAAGAGACGTCTGGATCCTCCGTGTTTCTCTCCTGGTGACCTGGTCTGGCTTGCTTCCCAGTACATCCGATTGAAGATACCTTCCTACAAGCTGGGTCCTCGCTACATCGGGCCGTTTAAGGTCCTCAGCAAGATCAATGAGGTATCCTACAAGCTACAGCTCCCGGCCACGATGAGGATACCCAACTCCTTCCACGTCTCTCTGCTCAAGCCGGTTGTCCTTGGTCCCTTCTCCGCTGCTGCCAGTCCGGCCCCTCCTCCTATTGCCGATGATGACATCTATGCGGTAAGGGATATCGTGGCCATGAAGACCGTACGAGGTCGACAGTTCTTCCTGGTGGACTGGGAAGGGTATGGTCCTGAGGATAGGTCTTGGGAGCCCAGGGAGAACGTGGGCACTCCTCTTATCCGTGCCTTCATGTCCCGGTTGCGGGGAGGGGGGCGTGGGGGGGGGGGGTACTGTCACGCTCCCCGGGTCCTCACCCCCGTTCCCCGGCTCACCTGCCACGCTCTCCGCTCCCCAGTCACCGGATTCCGTCCGTCCCAGGGCTCCGGGCCCCCGATCCCGGCGCCCGACAGCTTCCCTGGACCTGGCCGGCTCCCCTGCGTCCTCCTCGCAGCCTCCTTCCCTGGCTTCTGGCACCCGGGCGGCGCGCATGCGCATTAGGGCGCGCGCGCGGTCACTGACCCTTTCTTAAAGGGCCAGCGTCCATTAACAGGAAATGAGGTTGCACAGGTACAGGGTATATAGGGGGTCATTGTCCAAGGGGGCGGGGCCTGATCTTCGTGTTCCCTGAGCTAGGAGTCAGGTCTCTTGGTGTTTATGTGCCTGTACTCACCTATCTGTCTTTGTAGAGCCGTACCTGCCTCGCCATCCAGTCTGCCGTGTCCTGATCCCCGCACGCTGTCCGTCTGCCATCTGACAGTCCGTACCATCCCGGATCCCTGCGGTGACCCGTCATCTTGCTCCAGAGGTTCCGGACCCCGCCTGATATCACCTCGGCCTCCGAACCTGAGCTACGTCACCAAGACCACCTTCTGTGACTCCGTGGTCCCTGGGACTCCTCCGCTGCCTTCTCTTGCACGGACTGTTCTACTGCCCATCAGTGCTTCAGCTGCCGGACTCCCTACCACCATCTCAGAGAGTTCGGTCCAGTGGATCCACCTCCTGGGTCTGCCCGACCGCCCGGCCGTGACAAATACCGCCAATAGCTGAGCAGTTATGCCATTAAAACTCATTTTTATTGCTCTAGTGAAAAATTAACAAAGCAACTTTGCAAATAGTCTTGGTTACAGGTGGCGGACACATTCATGTGCCCCTCAAGAGTAATCAGGAGTCACGGGGAATTTGAAACTATTAGGAGTAAATATGGCCATGGGTTGGCAGAGATATGGGGTTGTCAGTTACATGCATTATGCCGCACATGCCATCTTACCAAATGGGTGCATAAATCTACAACTTTAGCCACAATCCTTTCTTCATTATGAGCACAACAGAATATGTTTGGCTTAATTTCACCAATTTCTGTTGTTATATATAGAGTTGAGTGCGGTTCTAGGTTCGAGGTTCTCCAGTTCTAGGCTCGAGTGATTTTGGGGCCTGTTCTAGATCGAACTAGAACTCGAGCTTTTTGCAAAAGCTCGATAGTTCTAGAAACGTTCGATAATGGTTCTAGCAGCAAAAAAACAGCTAATTCCTAGCTGGGTTTCCGCTGTAATAGTGTAAGTGTATAGTGTGCGTGAACAGCGCATTCAGATCACTGCTGTTTGTATAATGGCGATCGCCATTTTTTTTTTTTTTCCTTGTCTTCCTTCCCTAAGCGCGCGCGTCTTGTGGGGCGGGCCAGCATGTCAGCCAATCCCAGACACACACAAAGCTAAGTGGACTTTTAGCCAGAGAAGCAACGGCATGTGTGATAGGATGTCCATGTCACATGTCCCTGCATTATAAAACCGGACATTTTCTTCCAGCACGCCATTATCTGCCTTCTGCGTCCTTGGTGTCAGACATCACTGGCGCAGCTCCGTCCTTTGTCCTATCGCCGATACATCTGTATGCGCTCCATACACAGCGCTGGACAGCTTAGGGATAGCACTTTCTATAAGTCCTTTTAAGGGCTCGTACCGGCAGGGTCAGAGCCATAGGTGACAGGTCCTGAAAACAGAGACAGCGTCTGTGTAGCTAAGGTCAGGGATTTCGTCGCTGCATTTCCCCATTAGGAGGGAATAGAAAGGCAGGCTTCCTTTCCTCTACCCAGAGCCCCACAACCCTGGCACTGTACCCTCCTGTCCTCTGCACACTCCAACTCATTATAACTAAGCCATTATACTAGCAAACACTCAGTGTACCTAGTGGCATCCTAAACGTGGCTATTGGACTTTTGTCTAGTCCCACTAGTGCAAAGACATTTGCAGCACGTCTGCCTGCATTGCACACTCCAACTCATTATAACTAAGCCATTATACTAGCAAACACTCAGTGTACCTAGTGGCATCCTAAACGTGGCTATTGGACTTTTGTCTAGTCACACTAGTGCAAAGACATTTGCAGCACGTCTGTCTGCATTGCACACTCCAACACATTATAACTAAGCCATTATACTAGCAAACACTCAGTGTACCTAGTGGCATCCTAAACGTGGCTATTGGACTTTTGTCTAGTCCCACTAGTGCAAAGATATTTGCAGCACGTCTGCCTGCATTGCACACTCCAACTCATAACTAAGCCATTATACTAGCAAACACTCAGTGTACCTAGTGGCATCCTAAACGTGGCTATTGGACTTTTGTCTAGTCCCACTAGTGCAAAGATATTTGCAGCACGTCTGCCTGCATTGCACACTCCAACTCATAACTAAGCCATTAAACTAGCAAACACTCAGTGTACCTAGTGGCATCCTAAACGTGGCTATTGGACTTTTGTCTAGTCACACTAGTGCAAAGACATTTGCAGCACGTCTGTCTGCATTGCACACTCCAACACATTATAACTAAGCCATTATACTAGCGAACACTCAGTGTACCTAGTGGCATCCTAAACGTGGCTATTGGACTTTTGTCTAGTCCCACTAGTGCAAAGATATTTGCAGCACGTCTGCCTGCATTGCACACTCCAACTCATAACTAAGCCATTATACTAGCAAACACTCAGTGTACCTAGTGGCATCCTAAACGTGGCTATTGGACTTTTGTCTAGTCCCACTAGTGCAAAGATATTTGCAGCACGTCTGCCTGCATTGCACACTCCAACTCATAACTAAGACATTATACTAGCAAACACTCAGTGTACCTAGTGGCATCCTAAACGTGGCTATTGGACTTTTGTCTAGTCACACTAGTGCAAAGACATTTGCAGCACGTCTGTCTGCATTGCACACTCCAACTCATTATAACTAAGCCATTATACTAGCAAACACTCAGTGTACCTAGTGGCATCCTAAACGTGGCTATTGGACTTTTGTCTAGTCCCACTAGTGCAAAGATATTTGCAGCACGTCTGCCTGCATTGCACACTCCAACTCATAACTAAGCCATTATACTAGCAAACACTCAGTGTACCTAGTGGCATCCTAAACGTGGCTATTGGACTTTTGTCTAGTCACACTAGTGCAAAGACATTTGCAGCACGTCTGTCTGCATTGCACACTCCAACTCATTATAACTAAGCCATTATACTAGCAAACACTCAGTGTACCTAATGGCATCCTAAACGTGGCTATTGGACTTTTGTCTAGTCCCACTAGTGCAAAGATATTTGCAGCACGTCTGCCTGCATTGCACACTCCAACTCATAACTAAGCCATTATACTAGCAAACACTCAGTGTACCTAGTGGCATCCTAAACGTGGCTATTGGACTTTTGTCTAGTCACACTAGTGCAAAGACATTTGCAGCACGTCTGCCTGCATTGCACACTCCAACTCATTATAACTAAGCCATTATACTAGCAAACACTCAGTGTACCTAGTGGCATCCTAAACGTGGCTATTGGACTTTTGTCTAGTCCCACTAGTGCAAAGACATTTGCAGCACGTCTGCCTGCATTGCACACTCCAACTCATTATAACTAAGCCATTATACTAGCAAACACTCAGTGTACCTAGTGGCATCCTAAACGTGGCTATTGGACTTTTGTCTAGTCACACTAGTGCAAAGACATTTGCAGCACGTCTGTCTGCATTGCACACTCCAACTCATAACTAAGCCATTATACTAGCAAACACTCAGTGTACCTAGTGGCATCCTAAACGTGGCTATTGGACTTTTGTCTAGTCCCACTAGTGCAAAGACATTTGCAGCATGTCTGCCTGAATTGCACACTCCAACTCATAGTTACTAATCCATTATACTAGCAATTTCTGCTGCCAGTTTAAGGGCCGTAGTTGCATTGTCAGGGATATTTATTCTTTATTATTCTGCTGTTAATAAAGCTAGACCACCGCTGCAATCTACACCACCTCTCAATTTTTACTACCACATTTTCAGTGCACAATCTTGTCGCAATCAACATGAGTGGCAAAATGACAGATGCTGGTGGAAAGGGGAAGAGGCGTGGTGGAAAAGGAAAAAAAGGTTTTGTCCGTGGGGAAGGTGGCAAAGCTCCATTATCATCTGCTGAAGATAGACCATCCACCAGCAAAAGTAAGATGTCTACTACTTACCGTGGACAATCCAATGTGCTCCCTTTTTTACGGACACGAACAACAGGAACAAAGGTAGATGATGGCCAAAAAAGGAAAATGCTTGAATGGATCTCAAGTGGTCCAACAAGTGCCCTCTCAGCCACTTCAAGTACCGCATCCAAAAAACAGCAGTCCTCTGAGTTGTCATCCCAATCAAACTTGCTTTCTCCCAGCTCTGAAGTCTCCATCAGCCCTGCACAGTATGGTGGAACTGAGATGGCTGAGTCTGCAGAGCTGTTCAGTCACACTATAGCCTGGGAATCAGAGGTCTGCTCCCAAGCTACAGTGAGTACAGAACATGAAATGGTCTGCAGTGAGGCCCAGAACCTTTGTGACTCTGATTCAGGCCGTGAGGACCAAGTTTCTGAGCATAATGTTGACCCTTTTTCACAAACTGTAACACCTGTGGTTATAGACAATGAGGAACATATCTATGAAGATGAGACGCAGATACCCGATTGGGATGACAACTTAAATATTCGGTCAGGGCAAGAAGAGGCTCGGTCTGAGGGGGAGGGGAGTGCAAACACAACAATTGATAAGGAAGTTCTAGATCCCACCTACTGTCAACCCACAGTCAGGCACTCGAGGAGGTCAACAGAGGTGGTGGAGGAGGATGCAACTGATGACGAAGTTACCTTGCGCCTTCCTGGACAGAGTCGGAGTACTGGTAGCACGTCTACAACTGCATCCTCAGCCACCACTCTGCCTCTGAGCACTAGTCGAAGTGGATCAACAGGTCGCATGCCCTCTAAGCCTTGCCTAGCCTGGTCCTTTTTTGACATAGCAAAAGATCGCCCAAATTATGTGATCTGTAAAATTTGTCATGGTTCTATTAGTAGAGGTCAAAACCTCAGCAGTTTGACAACTTCTTCCATGAATCGTCACATGAATAAATATCATATGTCCCGGTGGGAAGCTCACCTTGCTGCAATGCGGCCTAGCGGAGCGAACCATCCACCGCCTGCCCCTTCCAGTGCATCCGCGCGCTCGTCATCTTCTAGGACTGTGGGGACAGCTTTCACACCTGTTTTTCCACGCACAACTTCCACCACTGTAACCGCAACAGGCACTTTGCTTGGTAGGTCGTCAGTTGGTTTGGAAGGGGAAACAAGTGAGTGTGTACAGCTCTCTCAGACATCGATAGCACCAACGTTGGATGAAGGCAACATCATGTCTCCGCCTGCACTTTCCTCACAAACCTACATTTTTCCAGGGACACCCTACTCAACATCGTCTACACACAGCAGCCAGATCTCTGTCCCTCAGATGTGGTCAAATAAAAGGCCACTTCCTGCGACCCATGACAAAGCTAAGAGGTTGACTCTATCCCGCTGTAAGCTCTTGGCTACCGAAATGCTGCCTTTCCGCCTGGTGGACACACAGGATTTTAGAGACCTTATGTCTGTCGCTGTGCCCCAGTACCAGATGCCTAGTCGCCACTACTTCTCTAAGAAAGGTGTGCCCGCGCTACACCAGCATGTCGCACACAACATCACCGCTTCCTTGAGAAACTCTGTGTGTGAACGGGTGCATTTCACCACCGATACTTGTACCAGTAAGCATGGACAGGGGCGTTACATGTCGCTGACTGGGCACTGGGTAACTATGGTGATAGATGGTGAAGGGTCTGCAGCACAAGTCTTGCCGTCCCCACGACTTGTGTGTTAATCCTCTGTCTGTCCAAGTTCCGCCACTGCTTCTGCCTCCTCCACCTCATCTGGGTCCTCCACCTCCGCCCCAAGCCTGCCTGGTCAGGCCACCAGCGTTCTCACTGCGCAGAAGGAATCACGCACGCTTCATTACTATGCTGGCAGCAGAGCGCAACGGCATCAGGCGGTCTTTAGCTTGACATGTCTTGGGAATAAGAGTCACACAGCTGAGGAGTTGTGGTTAGCTCTGCGGTCCGAGTTTAATAAATGGTTGTCTCCGCTCAACTTGCAGCCTGGTAAGGCCGTGTGCGACAATGCTGCAAACCTGGGTGCGGCCCTTCGCCTGGGCAAGGTGACACACGTGCCTTGTATGGCTCACGTGTTGAACCTTGTTGTCCAGCAATTTTTAACACACTATCCCGGCCTAGATGGCCTTCTGAACAGGGCATGAAAACTGTCTGCTCACTTCCGCCGTTCAAGCGCCGCAGCTGAGTGACTTGCATCGCTCCAGAAGTCTTTCGGCCTGCCGGTTCATCGCCTGAAATGCGATGTGGCGACACGCTGGAATTCAACTCTCCACATGTTACAGCGACTGTGGCAGCACCGCCTAGCCCTGGTGCAATACGTCATGATGTATAGCCTGGGCCAACTAGATGCAGAGGTGGGGCAGATCACCCTGATGGAGTAGTCTCAGGTCAAGGACCTATGCACCCTTCTGCACAGTTTCGACATGGCGACGAATATGTTTAGCGCTGACAATGCCATTATCAGCATGACAATTCCAGTCAATTACATGCTGGAGCACACGCTAAACACTATTCGGAGTCAGGGGGTGGGACAACAGGAAGTGGAGGAACTACAGGAGGATTCATATGCGCAAGGGACAACAACATTACCAAGGTCCAGACGTTCATCATCACCAACGCGGCAGGCATGGGACCATGGGGGACAGGGATCAACAAGGGCGCATGGTAGCAGGCTAAATGTTGAGGAAGGTGCAGGACAACATGAAGAAATGGAGGACGAAATGTCCATGGACATGGAAGACTCAGCAGATGAGGGAGACCTTGATCAAATTTCTGTTGAAAGAGTTTGGGGGGAGATGTCAGAGGAAGAAAGAACGGTTAGCACCTCTATGCCACAAACACAGCATGGACTTGGTCCGCATGGCTGCGCAGGACACATGAGTGCCTTCTTGTTGCCCTAACTCCAACATGACCCTCGTATTGTCAAAATTAGAAGTGATGATGACTACTGGATTGCCACACTATTAGATCCCCGGTACAAGTCCAAATTTTGTGACATAATTCCAGCCATAGAAAGGGACGCACGTATGCAGGAGTATCAGCAGAAGCTGTTACTCGATCTTAACTCGGCTTTTCCACCAAACAACCGTGCACGTGCAGGGAGTGATTCTCCCAGTTGTAACTTGACAAACATGGGACGGTCTCGTCATCTTCAACAGTCTACCCGTACCAGTAGGACCGTATCTGGTGCTGGTAACAGCAATTTTATGGAATCTTTTCATAATTTTTTTAGACCCTCCTTTGCAAGGCCACCAGAGACAACAAGTCTGACACATAGTCAACGGCTAGAGAGGATGATACAGGAGCATCTCCAAATGAACATCGATGCCATGACTTTGCAAATGGAGCCTTGCTCATTTTGGGCTTCAAATCTAGAAAAATGGCCAGAGCTATCCAGTTACGCCTTGGAGATTTTGTCGTGTCCAGCTGCCAGCGTTGTCTCTGAACGTGTCTTCAGTGCTGCTGGGTGTGTGCTGACAGATAAGCGCACGCGTCTGTCCAGTGACAATGTGGACAGACTGACGTTCATCAAAATGAACAAGTCATGGATCCAGAAGGAATTTACTACCCCTGTGTCATCCTGGGGAGAGTAAATGCTTGTGGATTTGAAATGTGCTTGATGCAAATCAAAACATCCTGTTTGCAACTAGGGCACAAGTGCTGCCACTGAAAGGGGTGGGTGTGTGGGGGGCCCAATTTTTGGAAAAAAGGGAGACTCCGCTTGGAGTAACCCTTGCTTGCTGTGTTTTTTAAAAGGAGCCAAGATGAACAAGTCATGGTTCAGCAAAGACTTTTACCTACCCCGGTGTCATCCTGGGGACGGTTAATTATGGCGTATTTTTGAATGTGCTTGATGCAAATCTAGCTGTGAAGTGTACAACTGGGGCACAACTGCTGCCACTGAAGTGGTGGGTGTGTGTGGGGCCCAATTTTTGGAAAAAAAGGAGACTCCGCTTGGAGTAACCCTTGCTTGCTGTGTTTTTAAAAAGGAGCCAAGATGAACAAGTCATGGTTCAGCAAAGACTTTTACCTACCCCAGTGTCATCCTGGGGACGGTTAATTATGGCGTATTTTTGAATGTGCTCGATGCAAATCTAGCTGTGAAGTGTACAACTGGGGCACAACTGCTGCCACTGAAGGGGTGGGTGTGTGTGGGGCCCAATTTTTGGAAAAAAGGGAGACTCCGCTTGGAGTAACCCTTGCTTGCTGTGTTTTTTAAAAGGAGCCAAGATGAACAAGTCATGGTTCAGCAAAGACTTTTACCTACCCCGGTGTCATCCTGGGGACGGTTAATTATGGCGTATTTTTGAATGTGCTCGATGCAAATCTAGCTGTGAAGTGTACAACTGGGGCACAACTGCTGCCACTGAAGGGGTGGGTGTGTTTGGGGCCCAATTTTTGGAAAAAAGGGAGACTCCGCTTGGAGTAACCCTTGCTTGCTGTGTTTTTTAAAAGGAGCCAAGATGAACAGAGCTGGGATCAGGAAAGACTTTGCTACCTAACCCGGTGTCATCCTGGGGACGGTTAATTATGGCGTATTTTTGAATGTGCTCGATGCAAATCTAGCTGTGAAGTGTACAACTGGGGCACAACTGCTGCCACTGAAGGGGTGGGTGTGTGTGGGGCCCAATTTTTGGAAAAAAGGGAGACTCCGCTTGGAGTAACCCTTGCTTGCTGTGTTTTTTAAAAGGAGCCAAGATGAACAGAGCTGGGATCAGGAAAGACTTTCCTACCTAACCCAGAGTCATCCTGGGGACGGTTAATTATGGCGTATTTTTGAATGTGCTTGATGCAAATCTAGCTGTGAAGTGTACAACTGGGGCACAACTGCTACCACTGAAGGGGTGGGTGTGTGTGGGGCCCAATTTTTGGAAAAAAGGGAGACTCCGCTTGGAGTAACCCTTGCTTGCTGTGTTTTTTAAAAGGAGCCAAGATGAACAGAGCTGGGATCAGGAAAGACTTTGCTACCTAACCCGGTGTCATCCTGGGGACGGTTAATTATGGCGTATTTTTGAATGTGCTTGATGCAAATCTAGCTGTGAAGTGTACAACTGGGGCACAACTGCTGCCACTGAAGGGGTGGGTGTGTGTGGGGCCCAATTTTTGGAAAAAAGGGAGACTCCTCTTGGAGTAACCCTTGCTTGCTGTGTTTTTTAAAAGGAGCCAAGATGAACAAGTCATGGTTCAGCAAAGACTTTTACCTACCCCGGTGTCATCCTGGGGACGGTTAATTATGGCGTATTTTTGAATGTGCTTGATGCAAATCTAGCTGTGAAGTGTACAACTGGGGCACAACTGCTACCACTGAAGGGGTGGGTGTGTGTGGGGCCCAATTTTTGGAAAAAAGGGAGACTCCGCTTGGAGTAACCCTTGCTTGCTGTGTTTTTTAAAAGGAGCCAAGATGAACAAGTCATGGTTCAGCAAAGACTTTTACCTACCCCGGTGTCATCCTGGGGACGGTTAATTATGGCGTATTTTTGAATGTGCTCGATGCAAATCTAGCTGTGAAGTGTACAACTGGGGCTCAACTGCTGCCACTGAAGGGGTGGGTGTGTGTGGGGCCCAATTTTTGGAAAAAAGGGAGACTCCGCTTGGAGTAACCCTTGCTTGCTGTGTTTTTTAAAAGGAGCCAAGATGAACAGAGCTGGGATCAGGAAAGACTTTGCTACCTACCCCGGTGTCATCCTGGGGACGGTTAATTATGGCGTATTTTTGAATGTGCTCGATGCAAATCTAGCTGTGAAGTGTACAACTGGGGCACAACTGCTGCCACTGAAGGGGTGGGTGTGTGTGGGGCCCAATTTTTGGAAAAAAGGGAGACTCCGCTTGGAGTAACCCTTGCTTGCTGTGTTTTTTAAAAGGAGCCAAGATGAACAAGTCATGGTTCAGCAAAGACATTTACCTACCCCGGTGTCATCCTGGGGACGGTTAATTATGGCGTATTTTTGAATGTGCTTGATGCAAATCTAGCTGTGAAGTGTACAACTGGGGCACAACTGCTGCCACTGAAGGGGTGGGTGTGTGTGGGGCCCAATTTTTGGAAAAAAGGGAGACACCGCTTGGAGTAACCCTTGCTTGCTGTGTTTTTTAAAAGGAGCCAAGATGAACAAGTCATGGTTCAGCAAAAAGTTTTACGTACCCCGGTGTCATCCTGGGGACGGTTAATTATGGCGTATTTTTGAATGTGCTCGATGCAAATCTAGCTGTGAAGTGTACAACTGGGGCACAACTGCTGCCACTGAAGGGGTGGGTGTGTGTGGGGCCCAATTTTTGGAAAAAAGGGAGACTCCGCTTGGAGTAACCCTTGCTTGCTGTGTTTTTTAAAAGGAGCCAAGATGAACACGTCATGGTTCAGCAAAGACTTTTACCTACCCCGGTGTCATCCTGGGGACGGTTAATTATGGCGTATTTTTGAATGTGCTCGATGCAAATCTAGCTGTGAAGTGTACAACTGGGGCACAACTGCTGCCACTGAAGGGGTGGGTGTGTGTGGGGCCCAATTTTTGGAAAAAAGGGAGACTCCGCTTGGAGTAACCCTTGCTTGCTGTGTTTTTTAAAAGGAGCCAAGATGAACAAGTCATGGTTCAGCAAAGACTTTTACCTACCCCGGTGTCATCCTGGGGACGGTTAATTATGGCGTATTTTTGAATGTGCTCGATGCAAATCTAGCTGTGAAGTGTACAACTGGGGCACAACTGCTGCCACTGAAGGGGTGGGTGTGTGTGGGGCCCAATTTTTGGAAAAAAGGGAGACTCCGCTTGGAGTAACCCTTGCTTGCTGTGTTTTTTAAAAGGAGCCAAGATGAACAGAGCTGGGATCAGGAAAGACTTTGCTACCTAACCCGGTGTCATCCTGGGGACGGTTAATTATGGCGTATTTTTGAATGTGCTTGATGCAAATCTAGCTGTGAAGTGTACAACTGGGGCACAACTGCTGCCACTGAAGGGGTGGGTGTGTGTGGGGCCCAATTTTTGGAAAAAAGGGAGACTCCGCTTGGAGTAACCCTTGCTTGCTGTGTTTTTTAAAAGGAGCCAAGATGAACAAGTCATGGTTCAGCAAAAAGTTTTACGTACCCCGGTGTCATCCTGGGGACGGTTAATTATGGCGTATTTTTGAATGTGCTCGATGCAAATCTAGCTGTGAAGTGTACAACTGGGGCACAACTGCTGGCACTGAAGGGGTGGGTGTGTGTGGGGCCCAATTTTTGGAAAAAAGGGAGACTCCGCTTGGAGTAACCCTTGCTTGCTGTGTTTTTTAAAAGGAGCCAAGATGAACAAGTCATGGTTCAGCAAAGACTTTTACCTACCCCGGTGTCATCCTGGGGACGGTTAATTATGGCGTATTTTTGAATGTGCTCGATGCAAATCTAGCTGTGAAGTGTACAACTGGGGCACAACTGCTGCCACTGAAGGGGTGGGTGTGTGTGGGGCCCAATTTTTGGAAAAAAGGGAGACTCCGCTTGGAGTAACCCTTGCTTGCTGTGTTTTTTAAAAGGAGCCAAGATGAACACGTCATGGTTCAGCAAAGACTTTTACCTACCCCGGTGTCATCCTGGGGACGGTTAATTATGGCGTATTTTTGAATGTGCTTGATGCAAATCTAGCTGTGAAGTGTACAACTGGGGCACAACTGCTGCCACTGAAGGGGTGGGTGTGTGTGGGGCCCAATTTTTGGAAAAAAGGGAGACTCCGCTTGGAGTAACCCTTGCTTGCTGTGTTTTTTAAAAGGAGCCAAGATGAACAAGTCATGGTTCAGCAAAAAGTTTTACGTACCCCGGTGTCATCCTGGGGACGGTTAATTATGGCGTATTTTTGAATGTGCTCGATGCAAATCTAGCTGTGAAGTGTACAACTGGGGCACAACTGCTGGCACTGAAGGGGTGGGTGTGTGTGGGGCCCAATTTTTGGAAAAAAGGGAGACTCCGCTTGGAGTAACCCTTGCTTGCTGTGTTTTTTAAAAGGAGCCAAGATGAACAAGTCATGGTTCAGCAAAGACTTTTACCTACCCCGGTGTCATCCTGGGGACGGTTAATTATGGCGTATTTTTGAATGTGCTCGATGCAAATCTAGCTGTGAAGTGTACAACTGGGGCACAACTGCTGCCACTGAAGGGGTGGGTGTGTGTGGGGCCCAATTTTTGGAAAAAAGGGAGACTCCGCTTGGAGTAACCCTTGCTTGCTGTGTTTTTTAAAAGGAGCCAAGATGAACACGTCATGGTTCAGCAAAGACTTTTACCTACCCCGGTGTCATCCTGGGGACGGTTAATTATGGCGTATTTTTGAATGTGCTCGATGCAAATCTAGCTGTGAAGTGTACAACTGGGGCACAACTGCTGCCACTGAAGGGGTGGGTGTGTGTGGGGCCCAATTTTTGGAAAAAAGGGAGACTCCGCTTGGAGTAACCCTTGCTTGCTGTGTTTTTTAAAAGGAGCCAAGATGAACAAGTCATGGTTCAGCAAAGACTTTTACCTACCCCGGTGTCATCCTGGGGACGGTTAATTATGGCGTATTTTTGAATGTGCTCGATGCAAATCTAGCTGTGAAGTGTACAACTGGGGCACAACTGCTGCCACTGAAGGGGTGGGTGTGTGTGGGGCCCAATTTTTGGAAAAAAGGGAGACTCCGCTTGGAGTAACCCTTGCTTGCTGTGTTTTTTAAAAGGAGCCAAGATGAACAGAGCTGGGATCAGGAAAGACTTTGCTACCTAACCCGGTGTCATCCTGGGGACGGTTAATTATGGCGTATTTTTGAATGTGCTTGATGCAAATCTAGCTGTGAAGTGTACAACTAGGGCACAACTGCTGCCACTGAAGGGGTGGGTGTGTGTGGGGCCCAATTTTTGGAAAAAAGGGAGACTCCGCTTGGAGTAACCCTTGCTTGCTGTGTTTTTTAAAAGGAGCCAAGATGAACACGTCATGGTTCAGCAAAGACTTTTACCTACCCCGGTGTCATCCTGGGGACGGTTAATTATGGCGTATTTTTGAATGTGCTCGATGCAAATCTAGCTGTGAAGTGTACAACTGGGGCACAACTGCTGCCACTGAAGGGGTGGGTGTGTGTGGGGCCCAATTTTTGGAAAAAAGGGAGACTCCGCTTGGAGTAACCCTTGCTTGCTGTGTTTTTTAAAAGGAGCCAAGATGAACAAGTCATGGTTCAGCAAAGACTTTTACCTACCCCGGTGTCATCCTGGGGACGGTTAATTATGGCATATTTTTGAATGTGCTCGATGCAAATCTAGCTGTGAAGTGTACAACTGGGGCACAACTGCTGCCACTGAAGGGGTGGGTGTGTGTGGGGCCCAATTTTTGGAAAAAAGGGAGACTCCGCTTGGAGTAACCCTTGCTTGCTGTGTTTTTTAAAAGGAGCCAAGATGAACAGAGCTGGGATCAGGAAAGACTTTCCTACCTAACCCAGAGTCATCCTGGGGACGGTTAATTATGGCGTATTTTTGAATGTGCTTGATGCAAATCTAGCTGTGAAGTGTACAACTGGGGCACAACTGCTACCACTGAAGGGGTGGGTGTGTGTGGGGCCCAATTTTTGGAAAAAAGGGAGACTCCGCTTGGAGTAACCCTTGCTTGCTGTGTTTTTTAAAAGGAGCCAAGATGAACAGAGCTGGGATCAGGAAAGACTTTGCTACCTAACCCGGTGTCATCCTGGGGACGGTTAATTATGGCGTATTTTTGAATGTGCTTGATGCAAATCTAGCTGTGAAGTGTACAACTGGGGCACAACTGCTGCCACTGAAGGGGTGGGTGTGTGTGGGGCCCAATTTTTGGAAAAAAGGGAGACTCCTCTTGGAGTAACCCTTGCTTGCTGTGTTTTTTAAAAGGAGCCAAGATGAACAAGTCATGGTTCAGCAAAGACTTTTACCTACCCCGGTGTCATCCTGGGGACGGTTAATTATGGCGTATTTTTGAATGTGCTTGATGCAAATCTAGCTGTGAAGTGTACAACTGGGGCACAACTGCTACCACTGAAGGGGTGGGTGTGTGTGGGGCCCAATTTTTGGAAAAAAGGGAGACTCCGCTTGGAGTAACCCTTGCTTGCTGTGTTTTTTAAAAGGAGCCAAGATGAACAAGTCATGGTTCAGCAAAGACTTTTACCTACCCCGGTGTCATCCTGGGGACGGTTAATTATGGCGTATTTTTGAATGTGCTCGATGCAAATCTAGCTGTGAAGTGTACAACTGGGGCTCAACTGCTGCCACTGAAGGGGTGGGTGTGTGTGGGGCCCAATTTTTGGAAAAAAGGGAGACTCCGCTTGGAGTAACCCTTGCTTGCTGTGTTTTTTAAAAGGAGCCAAGATGAACAGAGCTGGGATCAGGAAAGACTTTGCTACCTACCCCGGTGTCATCCTGGGGACGGTTAATTATGGCGTATTTTTGAATGTGCTCGATGCAAATCTAGCTGTGAAGTGTACAACTGGGGCACAACTGCTGCCACTGAAGGGGTGGGTGTGTGTGGGGCCCAATTTTTGGAAAAAAGGGAGACTCCGCTTGGAGTAACCCTTGCTTGCTGTGTTTTTTAAAAGGAGCCAAGATGAACAAGTCATGGTTCAGCAAAGACATTTACCTACCCCGGTGTCATCCTGGGGACGGTTAATTATGGCGTATTTTTGAATGTGCTTGATGCAAATCTAGCTGTGAAGTGTACAACTGGGGCACAACTGCTGCCACTGAAGGGGTGGGTGTGTGTGGGGCCCAATTTTTGGAAAAAAGGGAGACACCGCTTGGAGTAACCCTTGCTTGCTGTGTTTTTTAAAAGGAGCCAAGATGAACAAGTCATGGTTCAGCAAAAAGTTTTACGTACCCCGGTGTCATCCTGGGGACGGTTAATTATGGCGTATTTTTGAATGTGCTCGATGCAAATCTAGCTGTGAAGTGTACAACTGGGGCACAACTGCTGCCACTGAAGGGGTGGGTGTGTGTGGGGCCCAATTTTTGGAAAAAAGGGAGACTCCGCTTGGAGTAACCCTTGCTTGCTGTGTTTTTTAAAAGGAGCCAAGATGAACACGTCATGGTTCAGCAAAGACTTTTACCTACCCCGGTGTCATCCTGGGGACGGTTAATTATGGCGTATTTTTGAATGTGCTCGATGCAAATCTAGCTGTGAAGTGTACAACTGGGGCACAACTGCTGCCACTGAAGGGGTGGGTGTGTGTGGGGCCCAATTTTTGGAAAAAAGGGAGACTCCGCTTGGAGTAACCCTTGCTTGCTGTGTTTTTTAAAAGGAGCCAAGATGAACAAGTCATGGTTCAGCAAAGACTTTTACCTACCCCGGTGTCATCCTGGGGACGGTTAATTATGGCGTATTTTTGAATGTGCTCGATGCAAATCTAGCTGTGAAGTGTACAACTGGGGCACAACTGCTGCCACTGAAGGGGTGGGTGTGTGTGGGGCCCAATTTTTGGAAAAAAGGGAGACTCCGCTTGGAGTAACCCTTGCTTGCTGTGTTTTTTAAAAGGAGCCAAGATGAACAGAGCTGGGATCAGGAAAGACTTTGCTACCTAACCCGGTGTCATCCTGGGGACGGTTAATTATGGCGTATTTTTGAATGTGCTTGATGCAAATCTAGCTGTGAAGTGTACAACTGGGGCACAACTGCTGCCACTGAAGGGGTGGGTGTGTGTGGGGCCCAATTTTTGGAAAAAAGGGAGACTCCGCTTGGAGTAACCCTTGCTTGCTGTGTTTTTTAAAAGGAGCCAAGATGAACAAGTCATGGTTCAGCAAAAAGTTTTACGTACCCCGGTGTCATCCTGGGGACGGTTAATTATGGCGTATTTTTGAATGTGCTCGATGCAAATCTAGCTGTGAAGTGTACAACTGGGGCACAACTGCTGGCACTGAAGGGGTGGGTGTGTGTGGGGCCCAATTTTTGGAAAAAAGGGAGACTCCGCTTGGAGTAACCCTTGCTTGCTGTGTTTTTTAAAAGGAGCCAAGATGAACAAGTCATGGTTCAGCAAAGACTTTTACCTACCCCGGTGTCATCCTGGGGACGGTTAATTATGGCGTATTTTTGAATGTGCTCGATGCAAATCTAGCTGTGAAGTGTACAACTGGGGCACAACTGCTGCCACTGAAGGGGTGGGTGTGTGTGGGGCCCAATTTTTGGAAAAAAGGGAGACTCCGCTTGGAGTAACCCTTGCTTGCTGTGTTTTTTAAAAGGAGCCAAGATGAACACGTCATGGTTCAGCAAAGACTTTTACCTACCCCGGTGTCATCCTGGGGACGGTTAATTATGGCGTATTTTTGAATGTGCTCGATGCAAATCTAGCTGTGAAGTGTACAACTGGGGCACAACTGCTGCCACTGAAGGGGTGGGTGTGTGTGGGGCCCAATTTTTGGAAAAAAGGGAGACTCCGCTTGGAGTAACCCTTGCTTGCTGTGTTTTTTAAAAGGAGCCAAGATGAACAAGTCATGGTTCAGCAAAGACTTTTACCTACCCCGGTGTCATCCTGGGGACGGTTAATTATGGCGTATTTTTGAATGTGCTCGATGCAAATCTAGCTGTGAAGTGTACAACTGGGGCACAACTGCTGCCACTGAAGGGGTGGGTGTGTGTGGGGCCCAATTTTTGGAAAAAAGGGAGACTCCGCTTGGAGTAACCCTTGCTTGCTGTGTTTTTTAAAAGGAGCCAAGATGAACAGAGCTGGGATCAGGAAAGACTTTGCTACCTAACCCGGTGTCATCCTGGGGACGGTTAATTATGGCGTATTTTTGAATGTGCTTGATGCAAATCTAGCTGTGAAGTGTACAACTAGGGCACAACTGCTGCCACTGAAGGGGTGGGTGTGTGTGGGGCCCAATTTTTGGAAAAAAGGGAGACTCCGCTTGGAGTAACCCTTGCTTGCTGTGTTTTTTAAAAGGAGCCAAGATGAACAAGTCATGGTTCAGCAAAGACTTTTACCTACCCCGGTGTCATCCTGGGGACGGTTAATTATGGCGTATTTTTGAATGTGCTCGATGCAAATCTAGCTGTGAAGTGTACAACTGGGGCACAACTGCTGCCACTGAAGGGGTGGGTGTGTGTGGGGCCCAATTTTTGGAAAAAAGGGAGACTCCGCTTGGAGTAACCCTTGCTTGCTGTGTTTTTTAAAAGGAGCCAAGATGAACACGTCATGGTTCAGCAAAGACTTTTACCTACCCCGGTGTCATCCTGGGGACGGTTAATTATGGCGTATTTTTGAATGTGCTCGATGCAAATCTAGCTGTGAAGTGTACAACTGGGGCACAACTGCTGCCACTGAAGGGGTGGGTGTGTGTGGGGCCCAATTTTTGGAAAAAAGGGAGACTCCGCTTGGAGTAACCCTTGCTTGCTGTGTTTTTTAAAAGGAGCCAAGATGAACAAGTCATGGTTCAGCAAAGACTTTTACCTACCCCGGTGTCATCCTGGGGACGGTTAATTATGGCATATTTTTGAATGTGCTCGATGCAAATCTAGCTGTGAAGTGTACAACTGGGGCACAACTGCTGCCACTGAAGGGGTGGGTGTGTGTGGGGCCCAATTTTTGGAAAAAAGGGAGACTCCGCTTGGAGTAACCCTTGCTTGCTGTGTTTTTTAAGAGGAGCCAAGATGAACAGAGCTGGGATCAGGAAAGACTTTGCTACCTAACCCGGTGTAATCCTGGGGACGGTTAATTATGGCGTATTTTTGAATGTGCTCGATGCAAATCTAGCTGTGAAGTGTACAACTGGGGCACAACTGCTGCCACTGAAGGGGTGGGTGTGTGTGGGGCCCAATTTTTGGAAAAAAAGGGAGACTCCGCTTGGAGTAACCCTTGCTTGCTGTGTTTTTTAAAAGGAGCCAAGATGAACAGAGCTGGGATCAGGAAAGACTTTCCTACCTAACCCAGTGTCATCCTGGGGACGGTTAATTATGGCGTATTTTTGAATGTGCTTGATGCAAATCTAGCTGTGAAGTGTACAACTGGGGCACAACTGCTACCACTGAAGGGGTGGGTGTGTGTGGGGCCCAATTTTTGGAAAAAAGGGAGACTCCGCTTGGAGTAACCCTTGCTTGCTGTGTTTTTTAAAAGGAGCCAAGATGAACAAGTCATAGTTCAGCAAAGACTTTTACCTACCCCGGTGTCATCCTGGGGACGGTTAATTATGGCGTATTTTTGAATGTGCTCGATGCAAATCTAGCTGTGAAGTGTACAACTGGGGCTCAACTGCTGCCACTGAAGGGGTGGGTGTGTGTGGGGCCCAATTTTTGGAAAAAAGGGAGACTCCGCTTGGAGTAACCCTTGCTTGCTGTGTTTTTTAAAAGGAGCCAAGATGAACAGAGCTGGGATCAGGAAAGACTTTGCTACCTACCCCGGTGTCATCCTGGGGACGGTTAATTATGGCGTATTTTTGAATGTGCTTGATGCAAATCTAGCTGTGAAGTGTACAACTGGGGCACAACTGCTACCACTGAAGGGGTGGGTGTGTGTGGGGCCCAATTTTTGGAAAAAAGGGAGACTCCGCTTGGAGTAACCCTTGCTTGCTGTGTTTTTTAAAAGGAGCCAAGATGAACAAGTCATGGTTCAGCAAAGACTTTTACCTACCCCGGTGTCATCCTGGGGACGGTTAATTATGGCGTATTTTTGAATGTGCTCGATGCAAATCTAGCTGTGAAGTGTACAACTGGGGCTCAACTGCTGCCACTGAAGGGGTGGGTGTGTGTGGGGCCCAATTTTTGGAAAAAAGGGAGACTCCGCTTGGAGTAACCCTTGCTTGCTGTGTTTTTTAAAAGGAGCCAAGATGAACAGAGCTGGGATCAGGAAAGACTTTGCTACCTACCCCGGTGTCATCCTGGGGACGGTTAATTATGGCGTATTTTTGAATGTGCTCGATGCAAATCTAGCTGTGAAGTGTACAACTGGGGCACAACTGCTGCCACTGAAGGGGTGGGTGTGTGTGGGGCCCAATTTTTGGAAAAAAGGGAGACTCCGCTTGGAGTAACCCTTGCTTGCTGTGTTTTTTAAAAGGAGCCAAGATGAACAAGTCATGGTTCAGCAAAGACATTTACCTACCCCGGTGTCATCCTGGGGACGGTTAATTATGGCGTATTTTTGAATGTGCTTGATGCAAATCTAGCTGTGAAGTGTACAACTGGGGCACAACTGCTGCCACTGAAGGGGTGGGTGTGTGTGGGGCCCAATTTTTGGAAAAAAGGGAGACACCGCTTGGAGTAACACTTGCTTGCTGTGTTTTTTAAAAGGAGCCAAGATGAACAAGTCATGGTTCAGCAAAAAGTTTTACGTACCCCGGTGTCATCCTGGGGACGGTTAATTATGGCGTATTTTTGAATGTGCTCGATGCAAATCTAGCTGTGAAGTGTACAACTGGGGCACAACTGCTGCCACTGAAGGGGTGGGTGTGTGTGGGGCCCAATTTTTGGAAAAAAGGGAGACTCCGCTTGGAGTAACCCTTGCTTGCTGTGTTTTTTAAAAGGAGCCAAGATGAACACGTCATGGTTCAGCAAAGACTTTTACCTACCCCGGTGTCATCCTGGGGACGGTTAATTATGGCGTATTTTTGAATGTGCTCGATGCAAATCTAGCTGTGAAGTGTACAACTGGGGCACAACTGCTGCCACTGAAGGGGTGGGTGTGTGTGGGGCCCAATTTTTGGAAAAAAGGGAGACTCCGCTTGGAGTAACCCTTGCTTGCTGTGTTTTTTAAAAGGAGCCAAGATGAACAAGTCATGGTTCAGCAAAGACTTTTACCTACCCCGGTGTCATCCTGGGGACGGTTAATTATGGCGTATTTTTGAATGTGCTCGATGCAAATCTAGCTGTGAAGTGTACAACTGGGGCACAACTGCTGCCACTGAAGGGGTGGGTGTGTGTGGGGCCCAATTTTTGGAAAAAAGGGAGACTCCGCTTGGAGTAACCCTTGCTTGCTGTGTTTTTTAAAAGGAGCCAAGATGAACAGAGCTGGGATCAGGAAAGACTTTGCTACCTAACCCGGTGTCATCCTGGGGACGGTTAATTATGGCGTATTTTTGAATGTGCTTGATGCAAATCTAGCTGTGAAGTGTACAACTGGGGCACAACTGCTGCCACTGAAGGGGTGGGTGTGTGTGGGGCCCAATTTTTGGAAAAAAGGGAGACTCCGCTTGGAGTAACCCTTGCTTGCTGTGTTTTTTAAAAGGAGCCAAGATGAACAAGTCATGGTTCAGCAAAAAGTTTTACGTACCCCGGTGTCATCCTGGGGACGGTTAATTATGGCGTATTTTTGAATGTGCTCGATGCAAATCTAGCTGTGAAGTGTACAACTGGGGCACAACTGCTGCCACTGAAGGGGTGGGTGTGTGTGGGGCCCAATTTTTGGAAAAAAGGGAGACTCCGCTTGGAGTAACCCTTGCTTGCTGTGTTTTTTAAAAGGAGCCAAGATGAACAAGTCATGGTTCAGCAAAGACTTTTACCTACCCCGGTGTCATCCTGGGGACGGTTAATTATGGCGTATTTTTGAATGTGCTCGATGCAAATCTAGCTGTGAAGTGTACAACTGGGGCACAACTGCTGCCACTGAAGGGGTGGGTGTGTGTGGGGCCCAATTTTTGGAAAAAAGGGAGACTCCGCTTGGAGTAACCCTTGCTTGCTGTGTTTTTTAAAAGGAGCCAAGATGAACACGTCATGGTTCAGCAAAGACTTTTACCTACCCCGGTGTCATCCTGGGGACGGTTAATTATGGCGTATTTTTGAATGTGCTCGATGCAAATCTAGCTGTGAAGTGTACAACTGGGGCACAACTGCTGCCACTGAAGGGGTGGGTGTGTGTGGGGCCCAATTTTTGGAAAAAAGGGAGACTCCGCTTGGAGTAACCCTTGCTTGCTGTGTTTTTTAAAAGGAGCCAAGATGAACAAGTCATGGTTCAGCAAAGACTTTTACCTACCCCGGTGTCATCCTGGGGACGGTTAATTATGGCGTATTTTTGAATGTGCTCGATGCAAATCTAGCTGTGAAGTGTACAACTGGGGCACAACTGCTGCCACTGAAGGGGTGGGTGTGTGTGGGGCCCAATTTTTGGAAAAAAGGGAGACTCCGCTTGGAGTAACCCTTGCTTGCTGTGTTTTTTAAAAGGAGCCAAGATGAACAGAGCTGGGATCAGGAAAGACTTTGCTACCTAACCCGGTGTCATCCTGGGGACGGTTAATTATGGCGTATTTTTGAATGTGCTTGATGCAAATCTAGCTGTGAAGTGTACAACTAGGGCACAACTGCTGCCACTGAAGGGGTGGGTGTGTGTGGGGCCCAATTTTTGGAAAAAAGGGAGACTCCGCTTGGAGTAACCCTTGCTTGCTGTGTTTTTTAAAAGGAGCCAAGATGAACAAGTCATGGTTCAGCAAAGACTTTTACCTACCCCGGTGTCATCCTGGGGACGGTTAATTATGGCGTATTTTTGAATGTGCTCGATGCAAATCTAGCTGTGAAGTGTACAACTGGGGCACAACTGCTGCCACTGAAGGGGTGGGTGTGTGTGGGGCCCAATTTTTGGAAAAAAGGGAGACTCCGCTTGGAGTAACCCTTGCTTGCTGTGTTTTTTAAAAGGAGCCAAGATGAACACGTCATGGTTCAGCAAAGACTTTTACCTACCCCGGTGTCATCCTGGGGACGGTTAATTATGGCGTATTTTTGAATGTGCTCGATGCAAATCTAGCTGTGAAGTGTACAACTGGGGCACAACTGCTGCCACTGAAGGGGTGGGTGTGTGTGGGGCCCAATTTTTGGAAAAAAGGGAGACTCCGCTTGGAGTAACCCTTGCTTGCTGTGTTTTTTAAAAGGAGCCAAGATGAACAAGTCATGGTTCAGCAAAGACTTTTACCTACCCCGGTGTCATCCTGGGGACGGTTAATTATGGCATATTTTTGAATGTGCTCGATGCAAATCTAGCTGTGAAGTGTACAACTGGGGCACAACTGCTGCCACTGAAGGGGTGGGTGTGTGTGGGGCCCAATTTTTGGAAAAAAGGGAGACTCCGCTTGGAGTAACCCTTGCTTGCTGTGTTTTTTAAGAGGAGCCAAGATGAACAGAGCTGGGATCAGGAAAGACTTTGCTACCTAACCCGGTGTAATCCTGGGGACGGTTAATTATGGCGTATTTTTGAATGTGCTCGATGCAAATCTAGCTGTGAAGTGTACAACTGGGGCACAACTGCTGCCACTGAAGGGGTGGGTGTGTGTGGGGCCCAATTTTTGGAAAAAAAGGGAGACTCCGCTTGGAGTAACCCTTGCTTGCTGTGTTTTTTAAAAGGAGCCAAGATGAACAGAGCTGGGATCAGGAAAGACTTTCCTACCTAACCCAGTGTCATCCTGGGGACGGTTAATTATGGCGTATTTTTGAATGTGCTTGATGCAAATCTAGCTGTGAAGTGTACAACTGGGGCACAACTGCTACCACTGAAGGGGTGGGTGTGTGTGGGGCCCAATTTTTGGAAAAAAGGGAGACTCCGCTTGGAGTAACCCTTGCTTGCTGTGTTTTTTAAAAGGAGCCAAGATGAACAAGTCATAGTTCAGCAAAGACTTTTACCTACCCCGGTGTCATCCTGGGGACGGTTAATTATGGCGTATTTTTGAATGTGCTCGATGCAAATCTAGCTGTGAAGTGTACAACTGGGGCTCAACTGCTGCCACTGAAGGGGTGGGTGTGTGTGGGGCCCAATTTTTGGAAAAAAGGGAGACTCCGCTTGGAGTAACCCTTGCTTGCTGTGTTTTTTAAAAGGAGCCAAGATGAACAGAGCTGGGATCAGGAAAGACTTTGCTACCTACCCCGGTGTCATCCTGGGGACGGTTAATTATGGCGTATTTTTGAATGTGCTCGATGCAAATCTAGCTGTGAAGTGTAAAACTGGGGCACAACTGCTGCCACTGAAGGGGTGGGTGTGTGTGGGGCCCAATTTTTGGAAAAAAGGGAGACTCCGCTTGGAGTAACCCTTCCTTGCTGTGTTTTTTAAAAGGCGCCAAGATGAACAAGTCATGGTTCAGCAAAGACTTTTACCTACCCCGGTGTCATCCTGGGGACGGTTAATTATGGCGTATTTTTGAATGTGCTCGATGCAAATCTAGCTGTGAAGTGTACAACTGGGGCACAACTGCTGCCACTGAAGGGGTGGGTGTGTGTGGGGCCCAATTTTTGGAAAAAAGGGAGACTCCGCTTGGAGTAACCCTTGCTTGCTGTGTTTTTTAAAAGGAGCCAAGATGAACAGAGCTGGGATCAGGAAAGACTTTGCTACCTAACCCGGTGTCATCCTGGGGACGGTTAATTATGGCGTATTTTTGAATGTGCTTGATGCAAATCTAGCTGTGAAGTGTACAACTGGGGCACAACTGCTGCCACTGAAGGGGTGGGTGTGTGTGGGGCCCAATTTTTGGAAAAAAGGGAGACTCCGCTTGGAGTAACCCTTGCTTGCTGTGTTTTTTAAAAGGAGCCAAGATGAACAAGTCATGGTTCAGCAAAGACTTTTACCTACCCCGGTGTCATCCTGGGGACGGTTAATTATGGCGTATTTTTGAATGTGCTCGATGCAAATCTAGCTGTGAAGTGTACAACTGGGGCACAACTGCTGCCACTGAAGGGGTGGGTGTGTGTGGGGCCCAATTTTTGGAAAAAAGGGAGACTCCGCTTGGAGTAACCCTTGCTTGCTGTGTTTTTTAAAAGGAGCCAAGATGAACAAGTCATGGTTCAGCAAAGACTTTTACCTACCCCGGTGTCATCCTGGGGACGGTTAATTATGGCGTATTTTTGAATGTGCTCGATGCAAATCTAGCTGTGAAGTGTACAACTGGGGCACAACTGCTGCCACTGAAGGGGTGGGTGTGTGTGGGGCCCAATTTTTGGAAAAAAGGGAGACTCCGCTTGGAGTAACCCTTGCTTGCTGTGTTTTTTAAAAGGAGCCAAGATGAACAAGTCATGGTTCAGCAAAGACTTTTACCTACCCCGGTGTCATCCTGGGGACGGTTAATTATGGCATATTTTTGAATGTGCTCGATGCAAATCTAGCTGTGAAGTGTACAACTGGGGCACAACTGCTGCCACTGAAGGGGTGGGTGTGTGTGGGGCCCAATTTTTGGAAAAAAGGGAGACTCCGCTTGGAGTAACCCTTGCTTGCTGTGTTTTTTAAGAGGAGCCAAGATGAACAGAGCTGGGATCAGGAAAGACTTTGCTACCTAACCCGGTGTAATCCTGGGGACGGTTAATTATGGCGTATTTTTGAATGTGCTCGATGCAAATCTAGCTGTGAAGTGTACAACTGGGGCACAACTGCTGCCACTGAAGGGGTGGGTGTGTGTGGGGCCCAATTTTTGGAAAAAAAGGGAGACTCCGCTTGGAGTAACCCTTGCTTGCTGTGTTTTTTAAAAGGAGCCAAGATGAACAGAGCTGGGATCAGGAAAGACTTTCCTACCTAACCCAGTGTCATCCTGGGGACGGTTAATTATGGCGTATTTTTGAATGTGCTTGATGCAAATCTAGCTGTGAAGTGTACAACTGGGGCACAACTGCTACCACTGAAGGGGTGGGTGTGTGTGGGGCCCAATTTTTGGAAAAAAGGGAGACTCCGCTTGGAGTAACCCTTGCTTGCTGTGTTTTTTAAAAGGAGCCAAGATGAACAAGTCATAGTTCAGCAAAGACTTTTACCTACCCCGGTGTCATCCTGGGGACGGTTAATTATGGCGTATTTTTGAATGTGCTCGATGCAAATCTAGCTGTGAAGTGTACAACTGGGGCTCAACTGCTGCCACTGAAGGGGTGGGTGTGTGTGGGGCCCAATTTTTGGAAAAAAGGGAGACTCCGCTTGGAGTAACCCTTGCTTGCTGTGTTTTTTAAAAGGAGCCAAGATGAACAGAGCTGGGATCAGGAAAGACTTTGCTACCTACCCCGGTGTCATCCTGGGGACGGTTAATTATGGCGTATTTTTGAATGTGCTCGATGCAAATCTAGCTGTGAAGTGTAAAACTGGGGCACAACTGCTGCCACTGAAGGGGTGGGTGTGTGTGGGGCCCAATTTTTGGAAAAAAGGGAGACTCCGCTTGGAGTAACCCTTCCTTGCTGTGTTTTTTAAAAGGCGCCAAGATGAACAAGTCATGGTTCAGCAAAGACTTTTACCTACCCCGGTGTCATCCTGGGGACGGTTAATTATGGCGTATTTTTGAATGTGCTCGATGCAAATCTAGCTGTGAAGTGTACAACTGGGGCACAACTGCTGCCACTAAAGGGGTGGGTGTGTGTGGGGCCCAATTTTTGGAAAAAAGGGAGACTCCGCTTGGAGTAACCCTTGCTTGCTGTGTTTTTTAAAAGGAGCCAAGATGAACAAGTCATGGTTCAGCAAAGACTTTTACCTACCCCGGTGTCATCCTGGGGACGGTTAATTATGGCGTATTTTTGAATGTGCTCGATGCAAATCTAGCTGTGAAGTGTACAACTGGGGCACAACTGCTGCCACTGAAGGGGTGGGTGTGTGTGGGGCCCAATTTTTGGAAAAAAGGGAGACTCCGCTTGGAGTAACCCTTGCTTGCTGTGTTTTTTAAAAGGAGCCAAGATGAACAGAGCTGGGATCAGGAAAGACTTTGCTACCTAACCCGGTGTCATCCTGGGGACGGTTAATTATGGCGTATTTTTGAATGTGCTTGATGCAAATCTAGCTGTGAAGTGTACAACTGGGGCACAACTGCTGCCACTGGAGGGGTGGGTGTGTGTGGGGCCCAATTTTTGGAAAAAAGGGAGACTCCGCTTGGAGTAACCCTTGCTTGCTGTGTTTTTTAAAAGGAGCCAAGATGAACAGGTCATGGTTCAGCAAAGACTTTTACCTACCCCGGTGTGATCCTGGGGACGGTTAAATATGGCGTATTTTTGAATGTGCTCGATGCAAATCTAGCTGTGAAGTGTACAACTGGGGCACAACTGCTGCCACTGAAGGGGTGGGTGTGTGTGGGGCCCAATTTTTGGAAAAAAGGGAGACTCTGCTTGGAGTAACCCTTGCTTGCTGTGTTTTTTAAAAGGAGCCCAGATGAACACGTCATGGTTCAGCAAAGACTTTTACCTACCCTGGTGTCATCCTGGGGACGGTTAATTATGGCGTATTTTTGAATGTGCTTGATGCAAATCTAGCTGTGAAGTGTACAACTGGGGCACAACTGCTGCCACTGAAGGGGTGGGTGTGTGTGGGGCCCAATTTTTGGAAAAAAGGGAGACTCCGCTTGGAGTAACCCTTGGTTGCTGTGTTTTTTAAAAGGAGCCAATATGAACAAGTCATGGTTCAGCAAAGACTTTTACCTACCCCGGTGTCATCCTGGGGACGGTTAATTATGGCGTATTTTTGAATGTGCTCGATGCAAATCTAGCTGTGAAGTGTACAACTGGGGCACAACTGCTGCCACTGAAGTGGTGGGTGTGTGTGGGGCCCAATTTTTGGAAAAAAGGGAGACTCCGCTTGGAGTAACCCTTGCTTGCTGTGTTTTTTAAAAGGAGCCAAGATGAACAGAGCTGGGATCAGGAAAGACTTTCCTACCTAACCCAGTGTCATCCTGGGGACGGTTAATTATGGCGTATTTTTGAATGTGCTTGATGCAAATCTAGCTGTGAAGTGTACAACTGGGGCACAACTGCTACCACTGAAGGGGTGGGTGTGTGTGGGGCCCAATTTTTGGAAAAAAGGGAGACTCCGCTTGGAGTAACCCTTGCTTGCTGTGTTTTTTAAAAGGAGCCAAGATGAACAAGTCATAGTTCAGCAAAGACTTTTACCTACCCCGGTGTCATCCTGGGGACGGTTAATTATGGCGTATTTTTGAATGTGCTCGATGCAAATCTAGCTGTGAAGTGTACAACTGGGGCTCAACTGCTGCCACTGAAGGGGTGGGTGTGTGTGGGGCCCAATTTTTGGAAAAAAGGGAGACTCCGCTTGGAGTAACCCTTGCTTGCTGTGTTTTTTAAAAGGAGCCAAGATGAACAGAGCTGGGATCAGGAAAGACTTTGCTACCTACCCCAGTGTCATCCTGGGGACGGTTAATTATGGCGTATTTTTGAATGTGCTCGATGCAAATCTAGCTGTGAAGTGTACAACTGGGGCACAACTGCTGCCACTGAAGGGGTGGGTGTGTGTGGGGCCCAATTTTTGGAAAAAAGGGAGACTCCGCTTGGAGTAACCATTCCTTGCTGTGTTTTTTAAAAGGCGCCAAGATGAACAAGTCATGGTTCAGCAAAGACTTTTACCTACCCCGGTGTCATCCTGGGGACGGTTAATTATGGCGTATTTTTGAATGTGCTCGATGCAAATCTAGCTGTGAAGTGTACAACTGGGGCACAACTGCTGCCACTAAAGGGGTGGGTGTGTGTGGGGCCCAATTTTTGGAAAAAAGGGAGACTCCGCTTGGAGTAACCCTTGCTTGCTGTGTTTTTTAAAAGGAGCCAAGATGAACAAGTCATGGTTCAGCAAAGACTTTTACCTACCCCGGTGTCATCCTGGGGACGGTTAATTATGGCGTATTTTTGAATGTGCTCGATGCAAATCTAGCTGTGAAGTGTACAACTGGGGCACAACTGCTGCCACTGAAGGGGTGGGTGTGTGTGGGGCCCAATTTTTGGAAAAAAGGGAGACTCCGCTTGGAGTAACCCTTGCTTGCTGTGTTTTTTAAAAGGAGCCAAGATGAACAGAGCTGGGATCAGGAAAGACTTTGCTACCTAACCCGGTGTCATCCTGGGGACGGTTAATTATGGCGTATTTTTGAATGTGCTTGATGCAAATCTAGCTGTGAAGTGTACAACTGGGGCACAACTGCTGCCACTGGAGGGGTGGGTGTGTGTGGGGCCCAATTTTTGGAAAAAAGGGAGACTCCGCTTGGAGTAACCCTTGCTTGCTGTGTTTTTTAAAAGGAGCCAAGATGAACAAGTCATGGTTCAGCAAAGACTTTTACCTACCCCGGTGTCATCCTGGGGACGGTTAATTATGGCGTATTTTTGAATGTGCTCGATGCAAATCTAGCTGTGAAGTGTACAACTGGGGCACAACTGCTGCCACTGAAGGGGTGGGTGTGTGTGGGGCCCAATTTTTGGAAAAGGGAGACTCCGCTTGGAGTAACCCTTGCTTGCTGTGTTTTTTAAAAGGAGCCAAGATGAACAGAGCTGGGATCAGGAAAGACTTTGCTACCTAACCCGGTGTCATCCTGGGGACGGTTAATTATGGCGTATTTTTGAATGTGCTTGATGCAAATCTAGCTGTGAAGTGTACAACTGGGGCACAACTGCTGCCACTGGAGGGGTGGGTGTGTGTGGGGCCCAATTTTTGGAAAAAAGGGAGACTCCGCTTGGAGTAACCCTTGCTTGCTGTGTTTTTTAAAAGGAGCCAAGATGAACAAGTCATGGTTCAGCAAAGACTTTTACCTACCCCGGTGTCATCCTGGGGACGGTTAATTATGGCGTATTTTTGAATGTGCTCGATGCAAATCTAGCTGTGAAGTGTACAACTGGGGCACAACTGCTGCCACTGAAGGGGTGGGTGTGTGTGGGGCCCAATTTTTGGAAAAAAGGGAGACTCCGCTTGGAGTAACCCTTGCTTGCTGTGTTTTTTAAAAGGAGCCAATATGAACAAGTCATGGTTCAGCAAAGACTTTTACCTACCCCGGTATCATCCTGGGGACGGTTAATTATGGCGTATTTTTGAATGTTCTTGATGCAAATATAGCTGTGAAGTGTACAACTGGGGCACAACTGCTGCCACTGAAGGAGTGGGTGTGTGTGGTGCCCAATTTTTGGAAAAAAGGGAGACTCCGCTTGGAGTAACCCTTGCTTGCTGTGTTTTTTAAAAGGAGCCAAGATGAACAAGTCATGGTTCAGCAAAGACTTTTACCTACCCCGGTATCATCCTGGGGACGGTTAATTATGGCGTATTTTTGAATGTGCTTGATGCAAATCTAGCTGTGAAGTGTACAACTGGGGCACAACTGCTGCCACTGAAGGGGTGGGTGTGTGTGGGGCCCAATTTTTGGAAAAAAGGGAGACTCCGCTTGGAGTAACCCTTGCTTGCTGTGTTTTTTAAAAGGAGCCAAGATGAACAAGTCATGGTTCAGCAAAGACATTTACCTACCTCGGTGTCATCCTGGGGACGGTTAATTATGGCGTATTTTTGAATGTGCTTGATGCAAATCTAGCTGTGAAGTGTACAACTGGGGCACAACTGCTGCCACTGAAGGGGTGGGTGTGTGTGGTGCCCAATTTTTGGAAAAAAGGGAGACTCCGCTTGGAGTAACCCTTGCTTGCTGTGTTTTTTAAAAGGAGCCAAGATGAACAAGTCATGGTTCAGCAAAGACTTTTACCTACCCCGGTGTCATCCTGGGGACGGTTAATTATGGCGTATTTTTTAATGTGCTCGATGCAAATCTAGCTGTGAAGTGTACAACTGGGGCACAACTGCTGCCACTAAAGGGGTGGGTGTGTGTGGGGCCCAATTTTTGGAAAAAAGGGAGACTCCGCTTGGAGTAACCCTTGCTTGCTGTGTTTTTTAAAAGGAGCCAAGATGAACAAGTCATGGTTCAGCAAAGACTTTTACCTACCCCGGTGTCATCCTGGGGACGGTTAATTATGGCGTATTTTTGAATGTGCTCGATGCAAATCTAGCTGTGAAGTGTACAACTGGGGCACAACTGCTGCCACTGAAGGGGTGGGTGTGTGTGGGGCCCAATTTTTGGAAAAAAGGGAGACTCCGCTTGGAGTAACCCTTGCTTGCTGTGTTTTTTAAAAGGAGCCAAGATGAACAGAGCTGGGATCAGGAAAGACTTTGCTACCTAACCCGGTGTCATCCTGGGGACGGTTAATTATGGCGTATTTTTGAATGTGCTTGATGCAAATCTAGCTGTGAAGTGTACAACTGGGGCACAACTGCTGCCACTGGAGGGGTGGGTGTGTGTGGGGCCCAATTTTTGGAAAAAAGGGAGACTCCGCTTGGAGTAACCCTTGCTTGCTGTGTTTTTTAAAAGGAGCCAAGATGAACAAGTCATGGTTCAGCAAAGACTTTTACCTACCCCGGTGTCATCCTGGGGACGGTTAATTATGGCGTATTTTTGAATGTGCTCGATGCAAATCTAGCTGTGAAGTGTACAACTGGGGCACAACTGCTGCCACTGAAGGGGTGGGTGTGTGTGGGGCCCAATTTTTGGAAAAAAGGGAGACTCCGCTTGGAGTAACCCTTGCTTGCTGTGTTTTTTAAAAGGAGCCAATATGAACAAGTCATGGTTCAGCAAAGACTTTTACCTACCCCGGTATCATCCTGGGGACGGTTAATTATGGCGTATTTTTGAATGTTCTTGATGCAAATATAGCTGTGAAGTGTACAACTGGGGCACAACTGCTGCCACTGAAGGAGTGGGTGTGTGTGGTGCCCAATTTTTGGAAAAAAGGGAGACTCCGCTTGGAGTAACCCTTGCTTGCTGTGTTTTTTGAAAGGAGCCAAGATGAACAAGTCATGGTTCAGCAAAGACTTTTACCTACCCCGGTATCATCCTGGGGACGGTTAATTATGGCGTATTTTTGAATGTGCTTGATGCAAATCTAGCTGTGAAGTGTACAACTGGGGCACAACTGCTGCCACTGAAGGGGTGGGTGTGTGTGGGGCCCAATTTTTGGAAAAAAGGGAGACTCCGCTTGGAGTAACCCTTGCTTGCTGTGTTTTTTAAAAGGAGCCAAGATGAACAAGTCATGGTTCAGCAAAGACATTTACCTACCTCGGTGTCATCCTGGGGACGGTTAATTATGGCGTATTTTTGAATGTGCTTGATGCAAATCTAGCTGTGAAGTGTACAACTGGGGCACAACTGCTGCCACTGAAGGGGTGGGTGTGTGTGGTGCCCAATTTTTGGAAAAAAGGGAGACTCCGCTTGGAGTAACCCTTGCTTGCTGTGTTTTTTAAAAGGAGCCAAGATGAACAAGTCATGGTTCAGCAAAGACTTTTACCTACCCCGGTGTCATCCTGGGGACGGTTAATTATGGCGTATTTTTGAATGTGCTCGATGCAAATCTAGCTGTGAAGTGTACAACTGGGGCACAACTGCTGGCACTGAAGGGGTGGGTGTGTGTGGGGCCCAATTTTTGGAAAAAAGGGAGACTCCGCTTGGAGTAACCCTTGCTTGCTGTGTTTTTTAAAAGGAGCCAAGATGAACAAGTCATGGTTCAGCAAAGACTTTTACCTACCCCGGTGTCATCCTGGGGACGGTTAATTATGGCGTATTTTTGAATGTGCTCGATGCAAATCTAGCTGTGAAGTGTACAACTGGGGCACAACTGCTGCCACTGAAGGGGTGGGTGTGTATGGGGCCCAATTTTTGGAAAAAAGGGAGACTCCGCTTGGAGTAACCCTTGCTTGCTGTGTTTTTTAAAAGGAGCCAAGATGAACAGAGCTGGGATCAGGAAAGACTTTGCTACCTAACCCGGTGTCATCCTGGGGACGGTTAATTATGGCGTATTTTTGAATGTGCTTGATGCAAATCTAGCTGTGAAGTGTACAACTGGGGCACAACTGCTGCCACTGAAGGGGTGGGTGTGTGTGGGGCCCAATTTTTGGAAAAAAGGGAGACTCCGCTTGGAGTAACCCTTGCTTGCTGTGTTTTTTAAAAGGAGCCAAGATGAACAGAGCTGGGATCAGGAAAGACTTTGCTACCTAACCCGGTGTCATCCTGGGGACGGTTAATTATGGCGTATGTTTGAATGTGCTTGATGCAAATCTAGCTGTGAAGTGTACAACTGGGGCACAACTGCTGCCACTGAAGGGGTGGGTGTGTGTGGGGCCCAATTTTTGGAAAAAAGGGAGACTCCACTTGGAGTAACCCTTGCTTGCTGTGTTTTTTAAAAGGAGCCAAGATGAACAAGTCATGGTTCAGCAAAAACTTTTACGTACCCCGGTGTCATCCTGGGGACGGTTAATTATGGCGTATTTTTGAATGTGCTCGATGCAAATCTAGCTGTGAAGTGTACAACTGGGGCACAACTGCTGCCACTGAAGGGGTGGGTGTGTGTGGGGCCCAATTTTTGGAAAAAAAGGGAGACTCCGCTTGGAGTAACCCTTGCTTGCTGTGTTTTTTAAAAGGAGCCAAGATGAACAAGTCATGGTTCAGCAAAGACTTTTACCTACCCCGGTGTCATCCTGGGGACGGTTAATTATGGCGTATTTTTGAATGTGCTCGATGCAAATCTAGCTGTGAAGTGTACAACTGGGGCACAACTGCTGCCACTGAAGGGGTGGGTGTGTGTGGGGCCCAATTTTTGGAAAAAAGGGAGACTCCGCTTGGAGTAACCCTTGCTTGCTGTTTTTTTTTAAAAGGAGCCAAAAAGAACAGAGCTGGGATCAGGAAAGACTTTGCTACCTAACCCGGTGTCATCCTGGGGACGGTTAATTATGGCGTATTTTTGAATGTGCTTGATTCAAATCTAGCTGTGAAGTGTACAACTGGGGCACAACTGCTGCCACTGAAGGGGTGGGTGTGTGTGGGGCCCAATTTTTGGAAAAAAGGGAGACTCCGCTTGGAGTAACCCTTGCTTGCTGTGTTTTTTAAAAGGAGCCAAGATGAACAGAGCTGGGATCAGGAAAGACTTTGCTACCTAACCCGGTGTCATCCTGGGGACGGTTAATTATGGCGTATTTTTGAATGTGCTTGATGCAAATCTAGCTGTGAAGTGTACAACTGGGGCACAACTGCTGCCACTGGAGGGGTGGGTGTGTGTGGGGCCCAATTTTTGGAAAAAAGGGAGACTCCGCTTGGAGTAACCCTTGCTTGCTGTGTTTTTTAAAAGGAGCCAAGATGAACAAGTCATGGTTCAGCAAAGACTTTTACCTACCCCGGTGTCATCCTGGGGACGGTTAATTATGGCGTATTTTTGAATGTGCTCGATGCAAATCTAGCTGTGAAGTGTACAACTGGGGCACAACTGCTGCCACTGAAGGGGTGGGTGTGTGTGGGGCCCAATTTTTGGAAAAGGGAGACTCCGCTTGGAGTAACCCTTGCTTGCTGTGTTTTTTAAAAGGAGCCAAGATGAACAGAGCTGGGATCAGGAAAGACTTTGCTACCTAACCCGGTGTCATCCTGGGGACGGTTAATTATGGCGTATTTTTGAATGTGCTTGATGCAAATCTAGCTGTGAAGTGTACAACTGGGGCACAACTGCTGCCACTGGAGGGGTGGGTGTGTGTGGGGCCCAATTTTTGGAAAAAAGGGAGACTCCGCTTGGAGTAACCCTTGCTTGCTGTGTTTTTTAAAAGGAGCCAAGATGAACAAGTCATGGTTCAGCAAAGACTTTTACCTACCCCGGTGTCATCCTGGGGACGGTTAATTATGGCGTATTTTTGAATGTGCTCGATGCAAATCTAGCTGTGAAGTGTACAACTGGGGCACAACTGCTGCCACTGAAGGGGTGGGTGTGTGTGGGGCCCAATTTTTGGAAAAAAGGGAGACTCCGCTTGGAGTAACCCTTGCTTGCTGTGTTTTTTAAAAGGAGCCAATATGAACAAGTCATGGTTCAGCAAAGACTTTTACCTACCCCGGTATCATCCTGGGGACGGTTAATTATGGCGTATTTTTGAATGTTCTTGATGCAAATATAGCTGTGAAGTGTACAACTGGGGCACAACTGCTGCCACTGAAGGAGTGGGTGTGTGTGGTGCCCAATTTTTGGAAAAAAGGGAGACTCCGCTTGGAGTAACCCTTGCTTGCTGTGTTTTTTAAAAGGAGCCAAGATGAACAAGTCATGGTTCAGCAAAGACTTTTACCTACCCCGGTATCATCCTGGGGACGGTTAATTATGGCGTATTTTTGAATGTGCTTGATGCAAATCTAGCTGTGAAGTGTACAACTGGGGCACAACTGCTGCCACTGAAGGGGTGGGTGTGTGTGGGGCCCAATTTTTGGAAAAAAGGGAGACTCCGCTTGGAGTAACCCTTGCTTGCTGTGTTTTTTAAAAGGAGCCAAGATGAACAAGTCATGGTTCAGCAAAGACATTTACCTACCTCGGTGTCATCCTGGGGACGGTTAATTATGGCGTATTTTTGAATGTGCTTGATGCAAATCTAGCTGTGAAGTGTACAACTGGGGCACAACTGCTGCCACTGAAGGGGTGGGTGTGTGTGGTGCCCAATTTTTGGAAAAAAGGGAGACTCCGCTTGGAGTAACCCTTGCTTGCTGTGTTTTTTAAAAGGAGCCAAGATGAACAAGTCATGGTTCAGCAAAGACTTTTACCTACCCCGGTGTCATCCTGGGGACGGTTAATTATGGCGTATTTTTTAATGTGCTCGATGCAAATCTAGCTGTGAAGTGTACAACTGGGGCACAACTGCTGCCACTAAAGGGGTGGGTGTGTGTGGGGCCCAATTTTTGGAAAAAAGGGAGACTCCGCTTGGAGTAACCCTTGCTTGCTGTGTTTTTTAAAAGGAGCCAAGATGAACAAGTCATGGTTCAGCAAAGACTTTTACCTACCCCGGTGTCATCCTGGGGACGGTTAATTATGGCGTATTTTTGAATGTGCTCGATGCAAATCTAGCTGTGAAGTGTACAACTGGGGCACAACTGCTGCCACTGAAGGGGTGGGTGTGTGTGGGGCCCAATTTTTGGAAAAAAGGGAGACTCCGCTTGGAGTAACCCTTGCTTGCTGTGTTTTTTAAAAGGAGCCAAGATGAACAGAGCTGGGATCAGGAAAGACTTTGCTACCTAACCCGGTGTCATCCTGGGGACGGTTAATTATGGCGTATTTTTGAATGTGCTTGATGCAAATCTAGCTGTGAAGTGTACAACTGGGGCACAACTGCTGCCACTGGAGGGGTGGGTGTGTGTGGGGCCCAATTTTTGGAAAAAAGGGAGACTCCGCTTGGAGTAACCCTTGCTTGCTGTGTTTTTTAAAAGGAGCCAAGATGAACAAGTCATGGTTCAGCAAAGACTTTTACCTACCCCGGTGTCATCCTGGGGACGGTTAATTATGGCGTATTTTTGAATGTGCTCGATGCAAATCTAGCTGTGAAGTGTACAACTGGGGCACAACTGCTGCCACTGAAGGGGTGGGTGTGTGTGGGGCCCAATTTTTGGAAAAAAGGGAGACTCCGCTTGGAGTAACCCTTGCTTGCTGTGTTTTTTAAAAGGAGCCAATATGAACAAGTCATGGTTCAGCAAAGACTTTTACCTACCCCGGTATCATCCTGGGGACGGTTAATTATGGCGTATTTTTGAATGTTCTTGATGCAAATATAGCTGTGAAGTGTACAACTGGGGCACAACTGCTGCCACTGAAGGAGTGGGTGTGTGTGGTGCCCAATTTTTGGAAAAAAGGGAGACTCCGCTTGGAGTAACCCTTGCTTGCTGTGTTTTTTAAAAGGAGCCAAGATGAACAAGTCATGGTTCAGCAAAGACTTTTACCTACCCCGGTATCATCCTGGGGACGGTTAATTATGGCGTATTTTTGAATGTGCTTGATGCAAATCTAGCTGTGAAGTGTACAACTGGGGCACAACTGCTGCCACTGAAGGGGTGGGTGTGTGTGGGGCCCAATTTTTGGAAAAAAGGGAGACTCCGCTTGGAGTAACCCTTGCTTGCTGTGTTTTTTAAAAGGAGCCAAGATGAACAAGTCATGGTTCAGCAAAGACATTTACCTACCTCGGTGTCATCCTGGGGACGGTTAATTATGGCGTATTTTTGAATGTGCTTGATGCAAATCTAGCTGTGAAGTGTACAACTGGGGCACAACTGCTGCCACTGAAGGGGTGGGTGTGTGTGGTGCCCAATTTTTGGAAAAAAGGGAGACTCCGCTTGGAGTAACCCTTGCTTGCTGTGTTTTTTAAAAGGAGCCAAGATGAACAAGTCATGGTTCAGCAAAGACTTTTACCTACCCCGGTGTCATCCTGGGGACGGTTAATTATGGCGTATTTTTGAATGTGCTCGATGCAAATCTAGCTGTGAAGTGTACAACTGGGGCACAACTGCTGGCACTGAAGGGGTGGGTGTGTGTGGGGCCCAATTTTTGGAAAAAAGGGAGACTCCGCTTGGAGTAACCCTTGCTTGCTGTGTTTTTTAAAAGGAGCCAAGATGAACAAGTCATGGTTCAGCAAAGACTTTTACCTACCCCGGTGTCATCCTGGGGACGGTTAATTATGGCGTATTTTTGAATGTGCTCGATGCAAATCTAGCTGTGAAGTGTACAACTGGGGCACAACTGCTGCCACTGAAGGGGTGGGTGTGTATGGGGCCCAATTTTTGGAAAAAAGGGAGACTCCGCTTGGAGTAACCCTTGCTTGCTGTGTTTTTTAAAAGGAGCCAAGATGAACAGAGCTGGGATCAGGAAAGACTTTGCTACCTAACCCGGTGTCATCCTGGGGACGGTTAATTATGGCGTATTTTTGAATGTGCTTGATGCAAATCTAGCTGTGAAGTGTACAACTGGGGCACAACTGCTGCCACTGAAGGGGTGGGTGTGTGTGGGGCCCAATTTTTGGAAAAAAGGGAGACTCCGCTTGGAGTAACCCTTGCTTGCTGTGTTTTTTAAAAGGAGCCAAGATGAACAGAGCTGGGATCAGGAAAGACTTTGCTACCTAACCCGGTGTCATCCTGGGGACGGTTAATTATGGCGTATGTTTGAATGTGCTTGATGCAAATCTAGCTGTGAAGTGTACAACTGGGGCACAACTGCTGCCACTGAAGGGGTGGGTGTGTGTGGGGCCCAATTTTTGGAAAAAAGGGAGACTCCACTTGGAGTAACCCTTGCTTGCTGTGTTTTTTAAAAGGAGCCAAGATGAACAAGTCATGGTTCAGCAAAAACTTTTACGTACCCCGGTGTCATCCTGGGGACGGTTAATTATGGCGTATTTTTGAATGTGCTCGATGCAAATCTAGCTGTGAAGTGTACAACTGGGGCACAACTGCTGCCACTGAAGGGGTGGGTGTGTGTGGGGCCCAATTTTTGGAAAAAAAGGGAGACTCCGCTTGGAGTAACCCTTGCTTGCTGTGTTTTTTAAAAGGAGCCAAGATGAACAAGTCATGGTTCAGCAAAGACTTTTACCTACCCCGGTGTCATCCTGGGGACGGTTAATTATGGCGTATTTTTGAATGTGCTCGATGCAAATCTAGCTGTGAAGTGTACAACTGGGGCACAACTGCTGCCACTGAAGGGGTGGGTGTGTGTGGGGCCCAATTTTTGGAAAAAAGGGAGACTCCGCTTGGAGTAACCCTTGCTTGCTGTTTTTTTTTAAAAGGAGCCAAAAAGAACAGAGCTGGGATCAGGAAAGACTTTGCTACCTAACCCGGTGTCATCCTGGGGACGGTTAATTATGGCGTATTTTTGAATGTGCTTGATTCAAATCTAGCTGTGAAGTGTACAACTGGGGCACAACTGCTGCCACTGAAGGGGTGGGTGTGTGTGGGGCCCAATTTTTGGAAAAAAGGGAGACTCCGCTTGGAGTAACCCTTGCTTGCTGTGTTTTTTAAAAGGAGCCAAGATGAACAGAGCTGGGATCAGGAAAGACTTTGCTACCTAACCCGGTGTCATCCTGGGGACGGTTAATTATGGCGTATTTTTGAATGTGCTTGATGCAAATCTAGCTGTGAAGTGTACAACTGGGGCACAACTGCTGCCACTGAAGGGGTGGGTGTGTGTGGGGCCCAATTTTTGGTAAAAAGGGAGACTCCGCTTGGAGTAACCCTTGCTTGCTGTGTTTTTTAAAAGAAGCCAAGATGAACAAGTCATGGTTCAGCAAAGACTTTTACCTACCCCGGTGTCATCCTGGGGACGGTTAATTATGGCGTATTTTTGAATGTGCTCGATGCAAATCTAGCTGTGAAGTGTACAACTGGGGCACAACTGCTGCCACTGAAGAGGTGGGTGTGTGTGGGGCCCAATTTTTGGAAAAAAGGGAGACTCCGCTTGGAGTAACCCTTGCTTGCTGTGTTTTTTAAAAGGAGCCAAGAAGAACAGAGCTGGGATCAGGATAGACTTTGCTACCTAACCCGGTGTCATCCTGGGGACAGTTAATTATGGCGTATTTTTGAATGTGCTTGATGCAAATCTAGCTGTGAAGTGTACAACTGGGGCACAACTGCTGCCACTGAAGGGGTGGGTGTGTGTGGGGCCCAATTTTTGGAAAAAAGGGAGACTCCGCTTGGAGTAACCCTTGCTTGCTGTGTTTTTTAAAAGGAGCCAAGATGAACAGAGCTGGGATCAGGAAAGACTTTGCTACCTAACCCGGTGTCATCCTGGGGACGGTTAATTATGGCGTATTTTTGAATGTGCTTGATGCAAATCTAGCTGTGAAGTGTACAACTGGGGCACAACTGCTGCCACTGAAGGGGTGGGTGTGTGTGGGGCCCAATTTTTGGAAAAAAGGGAGACTCCGCTTGGAGTAACCCTTGCTTGCTGTGTTTTTTAAAAGAAGCCAAGATGAACAAGTCATGGTTCAGCAAAGACTTTTACCTACCCCGGTGTCATCCTGGGGACGGTTAATTATGGCGTATTTTTGAATGTGCTCGATGCAAATCTAGCTGTGAAGTGTACAACTGGGGCACAACTGCTGCCACTGAAGAGGTGGGTGTGTGTGGGGCCCAATTTTTGGAAAAAAGGGAGACTCCGCTTGGAGTAACCCTTGCTTGCTGTGTTTTTTATAAATGATCCAAGATGCACAGAGCTGGGATCAGGAAAGACTTTGCTACCTACCCCGGTGTCATCCTGGGGACGGTTAATTATGGCGTATTTTTGAATGTGCTTGATGCAAATCTAGCTGTGAAGTGTACAACTGGGGCACAACTGCTGCCACTGAAGGGGTGGGTGTGTGTGGGGCCCAATTTTTGGAAAAAAGGGAGACTCCGCTTGGAGTAACCCTTGCTTGCTGTGTTTTTAAAAATGATCCTAGATGAACAGATCTGGGATCAGGAAAGACTTTGCTACCTAACCCGGTGTCATCCTTGGGACGGTTAAGGATGGCGTATTTTTGAATGTGCTTGATGCACATCTACCTGTGAAGTGTACAACTGGGGCACAAGTGCTGCCACTGAAGGGCTGAGTGTCTGTGTGGCCCAATTTTTGGAAAAAAGGGAGACTCCGCTTGGAGTCACCTTGCGGTGTTTTACATGATTTTAGAAGGGCGTGCCATGCTTATATCTGTGTCTCCTCTTTTTCCTTGTCCTGCACTTTTGTTTTCGCATGAGTATATGTCCTTGTCACTTTCCCATGTGTTTGTGTTGTGTTGTGAGTTGTTTGTCACATTTTGGACACCTTTGAGGGTGTTTTCTAGGTGTTTTTTATGTGTTTGTGAATGCCTGCCATTGTTTCCTATGCGGTTCTAGTTCAGTTCGTCGAACGTTCGACGAACCAAACTCGAACGGGGCCTCCGTTCGGCGAACCGACCTCGAGCCGAACCGGGACCGGTTCGCTCATCTCTAGTTATATACTCTGTTAAAATGTTAATGATTCTTTTACAATGTGGATCTACTAAAGTGCAAACGTCCCCTATAGCAGACTATCTAATTCAAGCCATCACATTTTAGATGCAATTTTAAAAATAAAATACATCCACTTTAAGCACCACCTTATAAAAGCCAACAACTTAGCCAAGCCTAATATTCGGTTCTTTCTAATATCTTTATGGTGTTCTGGATCAGATTGGAGAGGGAAAGTATCAGGAGGACTCCACTCAGGATAACATCACTTGTGAGCCACTGGATTTTAAGGGATTTTCCCGGAATCACAATATTAATAGCCTATCTTTGAGTCTAAGTACCCCTTGTTAAAAAGGCTGTTTCAAGGGACCATCAATAAGGATAGGACATCAATACCGAGACCTGGAGCATATTCTCTAAGAAACTCTTGCAAATGTTTGTATAGATTTACTGCTAGGTCTTACATTCCCTTATCAAAAGCCTATGTGTCTGACCTGGCCAAACAATGGACACCAGGACAGTATAGGAAAACATCCTTTTGCAAAAAGGAATGTTAACATTCCTTTGTCAGTTATAACTGGGATACAGAAAGACTTTCTGTGTCACTACTGATTACGTTTATCAAGAGTTATTGTTTCCATCCGGCATGATTTCAGCAAAGTATTTTTGACTCTGAGCTGTATTCATCTACTGCTGGTGGTTCTGGCTCTGAATTCATCTACTGACAGTGGTTTTGGTGCTAAATTCATCTACTGATGATTGTTCTGGTGCTGCATTCATCTACTGACTGTGGTTCTGGTTCTGCATTAATGTACTGATGGTGGTTCTGGTGCTGTATTCATGTACAGACAGTGGTTCTGATACTGCAGTCATGTACTGACTGTGGTTCTGGAACTGCATTCATTTACTTAAAGCACCACTCCAGCGCTTTCCTTGTTTTCAGCGCTGGAATAGCGCTATCAATATAGGTCCCCTGCACCCTGTCATATACTCACCTTTCAGCAATTTCACCTGTTACCAATACCACTCCAGTTCTGCAGCTCCATCTTGTGACAATAACTTCTGACTGGCCAGAAGTCAGAAGTTACATCACAAGTAGTGATGGGCGAACCAGAACTGTAAAATTTGGGGTCCGTACTGGATACCTAGTATCTGTGTATGGGCCCACAACACAAAGTTGTCAGGACACTACATGTAACTGTTCAGATTTGGACACTCAGATAAGTAAAATAAATAAAGGAAAAAGAAAGAAAATGAGGAATAAAGCAGGAGCATTATACTGAATCCTGAGTCTCCCGCGTGGCTATAACACTACTTCCGTGTCCGCTCATTAACCCTCATACATATTCACTTCTTTCCCCTACCCTCCATCAGCCTGGTGTGTGATTTGTTGCAGTCAGACTGCCCCGCACCCTGTGTGACAGTGTCTGTGATTGTTTGGAATCACACACAATGTCTGCATCTGTTAGGGCCAGGTGGACGGGCAGACCCAGGAGGTGGATCCACTGGGCCGAACACCTTACTGAAGGCAAGGGGTCCGGTAGCCGGAGCACTACAGGTAGCAGGACAGTCCGTGTAGAAGAGTGGAATGTAGAAGTCCCTGGGACCTCGGAGTCACTGATGGTAGTCCGGGTGACGGAGCTCAGGTTCGGAGGCCGAGATGTTGTCAGGCAGAGTCCAGAACCGATGGAGCGAAAGGACGGATCACCACAGGGATCAGAGATGGCAGGAGCTGACGGGATGGCAGATAGTTAGCGTTTGGGGTTCGGGAATCGGCAGGACCAGATGGCGAGGCAGGAGCGGCTCTAGAAGAGAGATATCCTGTCAGTGGATGCTGACCCTTTAAGAGAGGGTCAATGACCGCGCGCGCGCCCTAATGCGCATGCGCGAGGCCCGGGTGCCAGAAGCCAGGGCAGGAAGCGGTGAACAGGAAGCAGGGGAGCCGGCCTGGAGCAGAGCCGCCGACGGGCGCCGGGAGCGGGGACCGGGCCGCCTGGGGACCGCAGGCGATGGGGGCTGGAGACCGTGGAGCGGGGGACGCCCAACAGAGGAGCCGGGGAGCGAAGCAGGGAAGCCGGGGAGCGTGGCAGGTGAGCCGGGGAGCAGGGCAGGGGACCCGGGGAGCGTGACAGCATCAATATATTGTTGTAAAAAGGAATAAATAAATTGGTAAATGGTCAGCCCACACAAAGTTGTCACATCTAAAGTGCTGGAATTATAACATCTAATGGATGTGGCCTTCATTAACCCAGTCCCTGAAGTGCCATATCAGCAGAAGTGACACTATATTGGAAACGGAGCACGAATTCATCCAGGGGTGTAGTGAGTATTTTGAACTCACAGGTGCCTCACATAAATTTTTAACATTAGGAAGTAACATTTTAGGGGTAAAAATGCAATTTTTTTTATTAACTGCAAATTTGTCTGTTACACAAGGGTTAAAAGGTGAAAATGGACCCCACAATTTATTGCACAATATCTCCCTAAGGGCTCCGCCACACATCCGTGAAACACGTGCGTGTTTGGTCCGTTTCCGTGTATACTGGAGACACGGCCAAACGTGCACCAATGTTACTATATCTCAGCGGTTACAAATGCGTTTTTGGTTATGTCCGTTAGTCCGTCTCCGTGATGCGTTTTGTGGGCCGTGTCTCACGCCAGCATGTCCGTTTTATTCACGCAGCACGGACCCAATGAAAGTCAATGGGTCTGTGCGCACGTCCGAGTGACACGGACGCATCTCTGTTTGTTCCCTGTATGTTTTGTGCTTTTTTCATGTGATATCAGTCTTTTTTCTTTTTCTGTTTCGTTCTCTCCCTCAGCCCGTCGGTCGGTCTCTATGTCTGTCGGTCGGTCTCTCTGTCTTATCTGTCCCTCTAGCTGTCTGTCGGTCAGTTCCCCCCCCTCTCTCATACTTACCGCTCCCCGATCCCCGGCGCGGTGCTGCACTGCTGTTATAAAAACTTCGGCGGCTTTTACTATTTTGAAAAAGCCGGCCGCCCATTAATCAATCTCGTATTCCCTGCTTTACCCGCCCACCGGCGCCTGTGATTGGTTGCAGTCACACACACCCACCACGCTGAGTGACAGCTGTCTCACTGCACCCAATCACAGCAGCCGGTGGGCGTGTCTATACTGTGCAGTGAAAAAAATAAATAAATAATTAAAAAAAACGGCGTGCGGTCCCCCCCCATTTTAATACCAGCCAGATAAAGCCATACGGCTGAAGGCTGGTATTCTCAGGATGGGGAGCCCCACGTTATGGGGAGCCCCCCACCCTAACAATATCAGTCAGCAGCCGCCCAGAATTGCCGCATACATTATATGCGACAGTTCTGGGGCTGTACCCGGCTCTTCCCGATTTACCCTGGTGCGTTGGCAAATCGGGGTAATAAGGAGTTATTGGCAGCCCATAGCTGCCAATAAGTCCTAGATTAATCATGTCAGGCGTCTTTGAGACACCTTCCATGATTAATCTGTAAGTGACAGTAAAAAAACACACACACCGGAAAAAAATCCTTTATTAGAAATAAAAAACACAAACAAATTCCCTCATTACCAATTTATTAACCCCGACAAACCCTCCATGTCCGGCGTAATCCACGGACTCCAGCGTCGCTTCCAGCTCTGCTGCATGGAGCTGACAGGAGCAGCAGAAGACACCGCCGCTCCGGTCACCTCCACGCAGCTAATGAGATGAGTAGCGCGATCAGCTGAGCTGTCACTGAGGTTACCCGCGGCCACCGCTGGATCCAGCGGTGGCCGCGAGTTACCTGACTGACAGCAGCTGATCGCGCTACTCATCTCATTAGCTGCGTGGAGGCGACCGGAGCGGCGGTGTCTTCTGCTGCTCCTGTCAGCTCCATGCAGCAGAGCTGGAAGCGACGCTGGAGTCCGTGGATTACGCCGGACATGGAGGGTTTGTCGGGGTTAATAAATTGGTAATGAGGGAATTTGTTTGTGTTTTTTATTTCTAATAAAGGATTTTTTTCCGGTGTGTGTGTTTTTTTACTGTCACTTACAGATTAATCATGGAAGGTGTCTCAAAGACGCCTGACATGATTAATCTAGGACTTATTGGCAGCTATGGGCTGCCAATAACTCCTTATTACCCCGATTTGCCAATGCACCAGGGTAAATCGGGAAGAGCCGGGTACAGCCCCAGAACTGTCGCATATAATGTATGCGGCAATTCTGGGCGGCTGCTGACTGATATTGTTAGGGTGGGGGGCTCCCCATAACGTGGGGCTCCCCATCCTGAGAATACCAGCCTTCAGCCGTATGGCTTTATCTGGCTGGTATTAAAATGGGGGGGGACCGCACGCCGTTTTTTTTAATTATTTATTTATTTTTTTCACTGCACAGTATAGACACGCCCACCGGCTGCTGTGATTGGGTGCAGTGAGACAGCTGTCACTCAGCGTGGTGGGTGTGTGTGACTGCAACCAATCACAGGCGCCGGTGGGCGGGTAAAGCAGGGAATACGAGATTGATTAATGAGCGGCCGGCTTTTTCAAATTAGAAAAAGCCGCCGAAGCAGTGTGAACGCCGTGCAGCGCCGGTGATCAGGGAACGGTGAGTATGAGAGAGGGGGGGACACTTCAATCACTCGGGGGATTAGCGGTCACCGGTGAATCCTTCACAGGTGACCGCTAATCAGTACACAGCACACAGACAGAGCCGCAGCATGACTATGAAGTCGGGTGAAGTTCACCAGAGTTCATTCTCATCCCGCTACTCTGTCTTCCGACATGTAGTAACGACATTTTGCATCACACACGTACATTTCACACGGACAACACATACACATGTCAGTTATTTCACTCACGCACACACGGACATTCCACACGCACATACGGCTAACATACGGGATACACACGCAGGCCACACATACCATAAAAACGGACCTAAAAAACGGAAAACGGACCCGAAAAACGGCCCGTTTTACACGGACGTGGTTTTCACGGATGTGTGGCGGAGCCCTCAAGCAGAATTTACACGGAAACCCACACATAAGCCCTCAGCGTTGAACACAGGATAAATATCAGCCGAGCCATAGTAGAATTTTTGGGAGATAGAATGAAGAAATAGAAAGCAGTACAAAAATAGTTCTTATTTTTAGTTTTGCGCAGTTCACAGTGTGGTATTAGTGATAGGATGGATTTATTCTGTGGGTCGGTGCGATTACAGCGATACCAGACTAAGGCGGGCTTTGCACACTACGACATCGCAGGTGCGATGTCGGTGGGGTCAAATTGAAAGTGACGCACATCCGGCATCGCAGGCGACATTGCAGTGTGTAAAGCCTAGATGATACGATTAGCGAGCGCAAAAGCGTCGTAATCGTATCATCGGTATAGCGTCGGCGTAATCCATAATTACGCTGACGCAACGGTCCGATGTTGTTCCTTGTTCCTGCGGCAGCACACATCACTGTGTGTGAAGCCGCAGGAGCGAGGAACATCTCCTACCGGCGTCACCGCGGCTTCTGTAGGATATGCGGAAGGAAGGAGGTGGGCGGGATGTTTACATCCCACTCATCTCCGCCCCTCCGCTCCTATTGGCCGCCTGCCGTGTGACGTCGCAGTGACGCCGTACGACCCGCCCCCTTAATAAGGAGGTGGGTCGCCGGCCAGAGCGACGTCCCAGGACAGGTGAGTCCATGTGAAGCTGCCGTAGCGATAATGTTCGCTACGGCAGCTATCACAAGGATATCGCAGCTGCGACGGGGGCGGGGACTATCGCGCTCGGCATCGCAGCATCGCCTTGCGATGTCGCAGCGTGCAAAGTACCCCTTAGGCTGTGTGCGCACGGTGTATTTTTTGATGCATTTTGATGTGTTTTTTTGGTGCAGTTTTGTGACAAAAACGCATGTCTATCCTTATGCCAGCAAAGTCAGAATTCTGAAGTGTTTTGCACACGTTGCTTCTTTTTTACTTGCAGTTTTTGGTGCACAAAAAAATCTGCAGCATGTCAATTGTTGGTGCATTCTCTTCCTATGTTTGTAACGCTTCAACCCATTGATTTCACACAAAAAAAAAACGCATTGCATAAAAATGCCCAAAGAAACGGACCAAGAAAGCATTTTTTGGTGCATTTTTCTACCAGAATGTGCAGATTTTGGTGCACAAAATTTCAGCACCAAAAACTCAGTGTGCGCACATACCCTTTTATAGTTATTTTTATGTTCTGCATCTGTCACACATTAAAAATGCTTTTCTATAATAAATAGTTTTTCTGTCGCAATATTCTGAGCTGTAATTTTTTTGCAAACAAGGCTGTATGAAAAATAATTTTTTGAGCGACGAGTTGGAGATTTTTTAGGTGCCATTTTGGGGAACTTTTTTTGTTTTTTCTTTCTTTTGCGCAGTTCACTGTGCGGTAAAAGTGATAAGACCGATTTAGTCTTCGGGTTAGTACAATTACAGTGATACCAGACTTTTCAATCGCTTTTTTACACTTTGCTACTGTTACACATTAAAATCTGTCACGCTCCCCGAGTCCCAACGTCGTTCGTCACTCACCGCTCCGGTCCCCGGGTCCCCTGCCTCCAGCCACACATCCTCCTTGGCACCGCTCCCTGCTCTGGCCTCCGGCACCCGGGCGTCGCGCATGCACATTAGGGCGCGCGTAGTCACTGACCTCTTCTTATAGACCCAGCACTCCCTAACAGGATATTGCATCAGTCAGGGTCAGGTATATTAGGAGCTTCCTGCCTGGAGGGCGTCGCCTGTTCTACGAGTTCTATAGCTAGGAGTCCAGGTCCCGCTTGCTGTGTCTTGCATTAACACTGTGTCTTTCACAGAACCAGTTCTACCAAGTTAACCTGGTCCTGTCCACAACCTGTCCGAGAGGTCATGCGGGGACTGTCCTGCCAAGCTATCCTGGCCTGGGCCACAACCTGTCCGAGTGGTCCTACGGGGACTGGCAGCTGAGACTCCACCATCTTCTCCAGCCTGAACCCGCTTCCTACCCTCGGCTTCACCCGGTGACCCCTGCCTCCTTCTGGTTGGACTCTGCTTACGTCTGCCGACTCTACCTGGCACCAGTACCTGGGCACCGGCATCTTACCTAGCACCAGGAACTCTGTGTCCTCAAGGACTTCCTCATTCCTGCTTCTAGAAGGACTCTGCCCTTGCCCCGCCTTCTGCTCCGGCAACCTTGTCCCTGGTCCCTCTGGTAGGCTTGCAGGACTATCCCAGTCATGGGGTAGCTCTAGCTGCTTCGCCGGAGGTGACAGGGGCACGGTCCAGAGGATCCACCACCCGGGCGTAACAAAATCTATATTTTACAAATATGTATTTGTTTTTGCATCGCCATATTCTGAGAGCTGTAACTTTTTTTTTTTTTTTTTTTATAGTTAAGTGAAAAGGCAATCTGGAAAAAGAACAGCAGTGCAAAATGAGATCTTATCTGTGATAAAGGTGATGTATAGAGACAAGTTACAGGCTCTCTGTGGTGGTTGTGTGTAGCGACAACCAACTTTGAAGGCACCAGATATGGTTGCTGCAATACCCCTGGGAAGATGTAGAGGTTGGAGGAGAATGGGAACTATGCCGTTCTGCCGTGTACAGAGACCAAACCAATGTGGATTCCAAGTGATTTTATTGGTCAATGTGTTTCAGTGAGAAACCTCGCCTTCATCAGGACAAATCACATATACAGAACGAGTTAACAGAGGGAATATATATATATATATATATTTATATATATATATATATATATATATATATATATATATATATGCAGTACAGACCAAATGTTTGGACACACCTTCTCATCTCTAGAACAACTATTAAGAGGAGACTTTGTGCAGCCGGCCTTCATGGTAAAATAGCTGCTAGGAAACCACTGCTAAGGACAAGCAACAAGCAGAAGAGACTTGTTTGGGCTAAAGAACACAAGGAATGGACATTAGACCAGTTGAAATCTGTGCTTTGGTCTGATGAATCTAAATTTGAGATCTTATGCACACCAGTGACTATGTAAAGGGAAAATATGAAAAGCAGAAACTGCTTGTGAATAATGACATGAAAAATCCAATAGCTATATGTAAGAAGGAAACTATGAAAAATGGAATCTACATTACTGCCATGAACATATGAATAAAGAGAAATTTAGCTATTGAATTGATTAATGCAACAGAGCCCCAACACTACGCCAAAGTATTTCTCTACGTTGGGGTCCCTAGCTAGTGTGTGTCCTCTCATGCAGTTGAAAAACTTACCGTGTATGGGAAGCTGAGACTCAGGCTAAATATGCGTATAATGTGGACTGGCAATAGGTGTGGGTGGGGCCGGGTTCACAAACGAAAGACTACAAATCAATCAAGAAATAACGTCTGGAACACCATTCTGAGTTTTTGCACCCAGTTCAGACTCAGAATGGTGTTCCAGACATTATTTCTTGATTTGAGATCTTTGGATCCAACCACCGTGTCTTTGTAGAAAAGGTGAACGGATGGACTCTACATGGCTGGTTACCACCATGAGGCATGGAGGAGGAGGTGTGATGGTGTTGGGGTGCTTTGCTGGTGACACTGTTGGGGATTTATTCAAAATTGAAGGCATACAGAATCAGCATGCCTACCACAGCATCTTGCAGTGGCATGCTATTCCATCCAATTTGTGTTTAGTTGGACCATCATTTATTTTTCAACAGGACAATGACCCCAAACACACCTCCAGGCTGTGTAAGGGCAATTTGACTAAGAAGGAGAGTGATGGGGTGCTACGCCAGATGACCTGGCCTCCACAGTCACCAGACCTGAACCCAATCGAGATGGTTTGGGGTGAGCTGGACCGCAGAGTGAAGGCAAAAGGGCCAACAAGTGCTAAGCCTCTCTGGGAACTCCTTCAAGACTCTTGAAAGACCATTTCTGGTGACTACCTCTTGAAGCTCATCAAGAGAATGCCAAGAGTGTGCAAAGTAGTAATGAAAGCAAGAGGTGGCTACTTTGAAGAACCTAGAATATAAGACATATTTTTAGTTGTTTCACCCTTTTTTAAGTATTTCATTTCACATGTTTTAACTCATAGTTTTGATGCCTTCAATGTGAATCTACAATTTTCAGAGTCATGAAAATAAAGAAAACTCATTGAATGAGAAGGTGTGTCCAAATGTTTGGTCTGTACACATGGATGTGCCTTAATTGAGGGAGGAAAAAAAAGGGAGAAAAAGAGCGCGCGTATAACTGACATAATCATGTGATCTTTTTTAATTCAATTGTTCACCTTCTACAATATAGTCTTTTAATCAAAACATAAAGAGTACCATGTAAAGAAAGAACATATTAAAATGGTATGCTTAAACATAAACAAAAGAAAGAAAAATAAGTTAAAAAAAAAACCCTGTCTCGATTTCATTTTATTTGAAGGAACCATGAACCTGGTTGGAAAAAACAAAAAATTTTGAATGGTGTATAAGGGAGACTGACAACACATAGGATTAGCAGAATGAGCCATTTGAGAAGTGAGAGTTTACAAGGAACCATTGTAATTGAGTGAAGGTTCAGATTTTCGCAGAACAACTATCTTCTTTGGAGTGAAGGTGCAATGTATAGCAGCTATGATGTGATCTATTATTACCAACATGAATGCGAGACCTCCCATATCCCTTTAGAGTCACGGATCATAGTGATGCTTGAATTGGGACTGCATCTGTCTTTATAATTGGTAGCAGGACGCAGTCTACCAGCGACCGGGAGCAAGCAATTTTGCGTGATGACAGGGAACGATATGTAATGGCTGTGGTGTGTGGGTAAATAAATTATTATTAACATGGATGAGATATCTCACACTTCCTTATGGAGTACCGGACCATAGATATGCCTCGATAGAGATATGTGTTTCAGTAGCGAGATGGTCTGCCAACAGCCGGGATAAGATTCTAGTGTGCGTGTTAACGATGCAATGAGTCAGTCGCAAGTTCCGACTAGACTGCCCGGACAGAAAACTCCTAATGTCCCCAGGGAACTGTGGTAGTACCTGGACAGGGATCATTATGTGTTCCATAGTTAGGTTGGTAGGACCCAATTTGAATTAACAGTGAAACGTAAGAGACATTCATGGAACGAAGAAGAAACCCATCTATAAATTGTCCACTATCAAGATCAAGCCTCATTTGGAAGAACAAATGAAAGGGAAAAAAGGCAAGTTAGAAATTCAGAAGATTAGAGAAGGGGCATAAACTTCAAGCACTTGTATGTGTGTGTTTTATGCATTGTTATATGTACAATGTGTCCACCCATATCCTGTCCACCGCCATTAACTTGAGAATGGCGGCAGCTATAGGAATAGAAGTGGTGTCTAAGTATAGTAAAGTAGCCATTCGCTACACAATAAAACCAACTATTGCGCCACCTGGTCGAAAACAATGGAGTTAGCATTTTTTTTTTTTAAAACGGAATGAGATAGAGACCTGCCCTGGTGCTGACTGTTCTTCGTATACTGCTCCAGACCGCTGGGTCACTACCCGTCCGCGGTCCTTCCAGCAACCTCCGAGCAGTCCCCCTACGGACTATCACCGCCGTCTGCTGACCTTGCTGTCACTGTCCGGGGCACACACCCGGACCAACTTCAGGCTTCCTTACTGTCACTTTTACTCCTTTACCACTTCACTGTTTTACTCGAGCTCTTCCCTGAGCTAACTGTTTACTCCTTCACTTCCCTAACCGAACTGCCTGGTTCCTCCAGGGCTGTGAACTCCTCGGTGGGCGGAGCCAACCACCTGGCCCACCCCCTTGTGTGAACATCAGCCCCTGGAGGAAGGCAACAAGGATTTTGGTAGCCTTGTTGTTCCTAACTGGGGTGTAGGGTGTGGTGGTGTGATGACCTGTGACCCCTGGCTTGCCCAGGGCGTCACACCATATGCGCTTTCAGTGTTTTGGGGGGGTCAGAGGTTTCATATCATAGCATTTCTATATGCAAGGTGTTGATTCATATTGAATCAATGATGCTCTGAAACTTTGTAATTCACTTTTTTCTTTATCTTGTTCCGTTTTCGAGATAAAAATGCTAACTCCGTTGTTTTCCACCAGGTGGCGCTGTTACATCTCGTGGCTCTCCTGAGGCAAGGACTGAGGCAGTCTCCCATTCCTTGCCTGCCACGAGCATTCCTGCTCAGCAGCGCCGAAGGTCTGCCAGACTGCGCAGTGTGCAGGAGATACCTTCTCAGAGAGGCAGCAGAAGGGTGACACCTAGTGGTTCTCCTGTTACAAGGAGTGAAGCGGTCTCCCATTTCTGGCCTGCCGCAGACTCTCCTGCTCAGCGGCCCCGAAGGTCTGCGAGGCTGCGCAATGTGCAGAGGTTTACTGCTCAGGGAAGCAGTGAGATTCCCGTTATCTCTGCACATTGTGAGACCGAGGATCCCGCCTCTATTTCCCAGAGGCAGGAGGGTGAGCATGTGCAATGCGTGGTGGGTCCTGATTCGCTCACTGACGTCACACGGCTTGATGACAAGGCTGGTGACGTGGTGAATCCTGACTGGCCAGGCTGGGACGTCGTGGACCCTGATTGGGTCAAGTCCGTCATCTCCGCCTCGCGCCCGCCCTCGGGTGGAGCTGCACCTCCTTAAAAGCTCCCCCTGCCATCATGGCGGCGCGCGACCGTCCTTCTATGTTTGGATGTCTGGCAGCGTGCTGCCACGCCACTGCTCAGGCATTACTGTCTCTTGTGGGCTTGGCCCTTGCTGCTCCGGCAGTACCTCGTTTGCAGGCCGTGTTCCTGCCTTGCTGCTCCGGCAGTACCCCCGTCAACAGGCCGTGTTCCTGTCCCAGGTGAGCTCCTCAAGTCTCCTTTGGACTCACCTGGTTATTGAAAGCACACGTGCGTGGGCACCTCTGCTACCCTCGTGCCATATTCTCGTGACTTCCACTGGCACACGTGCGTGGGCACCTCTGTGCTTCCCCGTGCAACAGGTACACCGAGCCGTGAGATCTGTGCCATACAACCCTCACGGGTTAGGGCAGATCGGTGTACATAGATCGTCTGTGACATTCCAGACGATCGCTAGCAGCAACCCGCTCACTCTTCACCCACCATAGCGGCGGTCCCTTACACCGCACAGTGGACCTTGACCAGCGGAAGCAGTCCATTTCCCATCTTGGCACGCTTCCCCGGGTCCTACTCGTAACATTACGGTCGCGCCAAAGGTCTGGCTATGGCTGAAGAGCAGCAGCAATTGCTGCGTTATGTGCAGCAGTTGGAGTCACGATTGGCAGCAGTGGAGCAGTCTTCCTCCGATAAGACTACTCTGACGACAGTCGCCACCCAGGTGGCTACCCAGGCTGTGCTATTGGGCGGAAGGTCTCCTCGCCTTGCGCTTCCAGAGCGCTTTAGCGGCAACAGCTCTGAGTGCCGTGGTTTTATAAACCAGGTTACCACCTACTTAGAGCTGTCCGCGACTCTTTACGCTACCGAGAAGGCGAAGGTAGCCTTCGTCCAGTCCCTGCTCACAGGGAGAGCGCTGAAGTGGTCCACGCCGTTGTGGGAGCGCGGAGATCGTGTGGTGAATAACTTAGCAGCTTATCTTGGGGCCATGAGAATGGTGTTCCTCGGGCCTCAAGTCACCCACGATTCCGCGCTGCGCCTCCTACGACTTCGGCAAGGGTCTGCTTCAGTCGGGGACTTTGCTGTACATTTTAGGACACTGGCCGCAGAGCTGGACTGGCCGGATAAGGTCCTTGTCCCTGTGTTTTGGGAGGGCCTGGCAGGGTTTGTCAAAGACGCACTGGCCACACGTGAGGTGCCTGCCACTTTAGAGTCCTTGATTCAGGTTGCCTCTCGCATAGACATCCGCCAGGCGGAGCGAAGGCTCGAGGTCTCTTCAGCACCCACGTCTTCTCGGCCTAAAAAGCGTCTGACTGCTGTCTTCCATCAGACAGGTCCCCCAGCCAGTCCTGTAGGCGACTCCGTGGAGTCATTGGAGGTGTCCAAGGTGGTCTCCTCTGCCCCAGGTTCTCGGTCTTGTGTCATCTGCTTTTCCTGTGGGCAGAGGGGACACATAGCTACCCGATGTCCCAAACCGTCGGGAAAAGACAGCGTCTAGTTTCTATCAGAGGGGGGACTCTAGACGCTACTTCTCCCTCTAGGTTGACTATCAGCGCCCAGTTGCAGTTCGGCACTACTCTCTTCTCTGCCCTGGCTTGCTTGGACTCAGGCGCTGAAGGCAATTTCATCTCGACCTCCCTGGCAACCCGATACTCAGTTCCCCTGGTTCTGTTGCCCAAGCCACTCAGGGTCCGGGTAGTCGACGGGTCCATACTACTCGATCCTATCACCCAGATCACCATCCCTCTCAGGATGGATGTACCACCGGGACACCATGAGCAGGTGTCCTTCCTGGTGCTTCCAGGGGGGACGGATGAGATCCTACTGGGTCTTCCCTGGTTGAGACAGCATGCTCCTATACTCAACTGGGCAACAGGGGAGATCTCATCCTGGGCAGGATCCTGTAGAGAGCACCTCGTGACTACCGAACCACCCGCTACCATTAGGTCGATTGGCTCCTCAGGGAATACTGAGGGGCCGGGTTTACCGACACCTTATGAGGCCTACAGGGATGTCTTTTCCAAAAGGGCCGCAGATACTCTTCCTCCCCACCGGCCATATGATTGCCGAATAGACCTGAAGCCAGGCTCCGAGCCCCCCAGGGGCAGAGTGTATCCACTCTCTGCTCCAGAGACTGAGGCTATGTCCAAATATATTCAGGACAGCCTGGCGAAGGGGTTCATTCGCAAGTCTATTTCACCGGCTGGTGCAGGGTTCTTTTTTGTGCAGAAGAAGGAAGGGGATCTGCGCCCCTGTATCGATTACAGGGGATTAAATGCAATCACAATCAAGAACAAATACCCTTTGCCCCTCATTACTGAGCTATTTGATCGATTCCGCGGGGCAAAGGTCTTCACAAAGCTGGATCTACGCGGGGCGTATAATCTAGTGCGAGTCCGAAAGGGCGATGAGTGGAAGACCGCCTTTAACACCAGGGACGGTCACTACGAGTATCTAGTAATGCCCTTCGGACTCTGCAATGCCCCCGCCGTATTTCAAGACTTTGTGAATGACATTTTCCGGGATTTGTATCTTTCCGTGGTTGCATACCTGGATGACATTCTTATCTTCTCCCCCGATCTTACCACCCATCGGAGGGATGTCATCCGAGTACTTAAGAGGCTCCGCACCCATTCGTTATATGCTAAGCTGGAAAAGTGCGTTTTTGAACAGGAATCCTTGCCGTTCCTGGGGTACATAGTGTCCAGTCAGGGGTTAGCAATGGATCCGGGGAAGTTGGAGACAGTGATGAACTGGCCTGAGCCCCGCTCGCTGAAGGCGATCCAGCGATTCTTGGGGTTTATCAATTATTATCGCCAGTTCATTCCCAACTTCTCGACGGTGGCAGCACCCATCATTGCCCTTACCCGCAAGGGCGCTAATCCCAAAGCATGGACACGGGAAACGGTAGAGGCATTTCACACTCTCAAAACTCACTTCTCCAGAGCTCCCATCCTTCATCGTCCAGACATCTCCAAACCCTTCCTACTGGAGGTAGACGCCTCTTCGGTCGGTGCAGGTGCAGTCCTGTACCAGAAAAACGAACGAGGAAGGAAACATCCGTGTTTCTTTTTCTCCAAGACCTTTTCTCCGGCCGAGAGGAACTACTCCATAGGGGATAGGGAGTTACTGGCGATGAAACTAGCATTCCAGGAATGGCGGCATCTCCTGGAGGGTGCGAAGCATCCATTTGAGGTTTTTTCTGACCACAAAAACCTCACATACCTCCAGACAGCACAACGCCTGAACCCAAGGCAGGCCCGTTGGTCTTTATTCTTCTCCCGGTTCCGCTTTATTATCCGCCACCTGGCCGGTGAGAAGAACGTACGGGCCGATGCCTTGTCACGTTGTATGGTTGTGTTGGAGGAGGACGAGGAGGAGCCTCGTCTTATACTACCCCCGGACAGCTTGAGGATGGTCACTCCCACTTCTTTGGACCAGGTGCCACCTGGCAAAACCCTCGTTCCCCCTGAACTACGGAACGAGGTGCTATCGTGGGCCCATGCCTCCAAGGTCGGGGGTCACTTCGGGGTCAAAAGGACCAGAGACCTGGTGACCAGGCATTATTGGTGGCCGAGACTACCCCAGGACATACAGGAATATGTGGGAGCCTGTATGTCGTGTGCTCGGAATAAGCCGTCCCGGCAGAGACCGGCAGGTCTTCTTCACCCACTGCCAGTGCCGGATCGTCCCTGGGAAGTGGTAGGGATGGACTTCCTGGGAGATCTGCCCAAGTCAGCAGGGCACAGGGTCGTAGGGGTCATCACGGACCACTTCTCTAAAATGGTCCACTTGGTGCCTCTCCCACGACTCCCGACGTCACGTGCTCTCGCCACCTTGTTCATTCGGCATGTATTTAGGTTGCATGGCATGCCTGACAAGGTGGTGAGCGACCGGGGTCCCCAGTTCGCGTCTCGCTTCTGGAGAGAGCTCTGTAAGCTCCTGCAGATAGAGCTGAACATCTCCTCCGCATACCATCCCGAGACCAATGGACTAGTGGAGAGGACTAATCAGACCTTGGTAACTTACCTCCGCCATTTTATATCCGCGCACCACGACAACTGGGCTAACCTCCTTCCTTGGGCCGAATTTGCCATTAACAATTCGGTCCATGAATCCTCTGGCCAGACTCCGTTCCTACTCAATAACGGACAACATCCCAGAATCCCGGTTCCGATGCCCATTACGTCACCCGATACTAGAGTGGAGGATTGGGCGACCAAGGCCCGGGAGATCTGGGATGACACCCAAGAGGCTCTTAAAAGGGCTAAAGACCGGATGGTGACAACGGCTGATGTTCGCCGCCGCCCTGCACCATCCTTCGCCCCTGGTGACCTAGTATGGCTGTCCTCTAAAAATGTTAACCTACGGGTACAGGCAGCCAAATTCGCCCCTAGGTATCTGGGTCCGTTTAAAGTACTACAGCAGGTAAACCCAGTGGCATATCGACTCCAGCTCCCTCCACGCTGGGCTATAGCCAACACCTTTCACGTGTCCCTCCTGAAACCCGTACGACTTAATAAATTCTCGGGGTCCCTGCCGGCTCAAACCGACTCCCCGTCCGACGACCCTGAGGTGGCAAAACTTGTGGAGACAAAAGTCATACAGGGCAAGAGGTACTACCTCGTGGAGTGGGCCGGCCGTGGTCCGGAGCATAGATCCTGGGAGTTGGAGGATCATATCCACGCCCCGGGTTTGATAGCGGCCTTCGAGCACGGACAGGGGGGGGGGCCTAGACGGGGGGGTAATGTTACATCTCGTGGCTCTCCTGAGGCAAGGACTGAGGCAGTCTCCCATTCCTTGCCTGCCACGAGCATTCCTGCTCAGCAGCGCCGAAGGTCTGCCAGACTGCGCAGTGTGCAGGAGATACCTTCTCAGAGAGGCAGCAGAAGGGTGATACCTAGTGGTTCTCCTGTTACAAGGAGTGAAGCGGTCTCCCATTTCTGGCCTGCCGCAGACTCTCCTGCTCAGCGGCCCCGAAGGTCTGCGAGGCTGCGCAATGTGCAGAGGTTTACTGCTCAGGGAAGCAGTGAGATTCCCGTTATCTCTGCACATTGTGAGACCGAGGATCCCGCCTCTATTTCCCAGAGGCAGGAGGGTGAGCATGTGCAATGCGTGGTGGGTCCTGATTCGCTCACTGACGTCACACGGCTTGATGACAAGGCTGGTGACGTGGTGAATCCTGACTGGCCAGGCTGGGACGTCGTGGACCCTGATTGGGTCAAGTCCGTCATCTCCGCCTCGCGCCCGCCCTCGGGTGGAGCTGCACCTCCTTAAAAGCTCCCCCTGCCATCATGGCGGCGCGCGACCGTCCTTCTATGTTTGGATGTCTGGCAGCGTGCTGCCACGCCACTGCTCAGGCATTACTGTCTCTTGTGGGCTTGGCCCTTGCTGCTCCGGCAGTACCTCGTTTGCAGGCCGTGTTCCTGCCTTGCTGCTCCGGCAGTACCCCCGTCAACAGGCCGTGTTCCTGTCCCAGGTGAGCTCCTCAAGTCTCCTTTGGACTCACCTGGTTATTGAAAGCACACGTGCGTGGGCACCTCTGCTACCCTCGTGCCATATTCTCGTGACTTCCACTGGCACACGTGCGTGGGCACCTCTGTGCTTCCCCGTGCAACAGGTACACCGAGCCGTGAGATCTGTGCCATACAACCCTCACGGGTTAGGGCAGATCGGTGTACATAGATCGTCTGTGACATTCCAGACGATCGCTAGCAGCAACCCGCTCACTCTTCACCCACCATAGCGGCGGTCCCTTACACCGCACAGTGGACCTTGACCGGCGGAAGCAGTCCATTTCCCATCTTGGCACGCTTCCCCGGGTCCCCCTCGTAACATGGCGCTATAGGTGGTTTCATTGCGTAGCGCATGGCTACTTTACTATACCTAGACACCACTTCTATTCCTATAGCTGCCACCATTCTCAAGTTAATGGTGGTGGACAGGATATGGCTGGAGACACTGTATATTGAATGTTATAAATAGAAAATATGTTATATGTGGATTGGTACGGGGCTACTGGAATGTGAAATAGGGCATAATTTATGTATACCAATTACCACAATAGATTAAATACATTCATTTAATGACCTAAGTAAAGTCTAATATGGACTGGAGTTGAATTGGATCACTGATGTGTCAAGACAGGGAATAAGTGAACGTTTATATACATAATAATTCGATGTGGGGCATTGCTGACTTAAGCAATCCATTTTTCCTTTACAATACATATGCATAGCCCCTCAACACTAATTTGAAAATAAATACAATTGTTCGACATATTGGAAACTACACCCCTCTGGGAATTCATCTATGGGTTTAGTGACGATTTTGTCTCTGGAAAACCCCCATAAAGTCTAAGACATTGAATGTTGCAGAATTAAAAAATCTAATTAAGCAAACAATCGCATGAATGAATATGAAGCAGTGTTCCTCAACTCCAGTCTTCATGAGCCACCAACAGTGTTTTCAGAATTTCTTCATCCATGTGATACTAAGGACATCCTGAAAACATGATACAAGTGCATTGTAATAAATTAAAATATCATAAAAAAGTTAATTTATTTCAGTGATTGGAACGCATATATTATATAGAGTAATTCTTTTCAGATGAAAGTAAATTTTGATTTTCATTTGGAAATCAAGGTCCCAGAGTCTGGAGGAAGAGTGGAGAGGCACATAATCCAACGTGCTTGAGGTCTAGTGTGAAGTTTCCACAATCAGTGAAGGTTTGGGGAGCCATGTCATCTGCTGGTGTAGGTCCATTGTGTTTTATCAAGACCAAAGTCAGTGCAGCAATCTACCTAGAAATTTTAGAGCACTTCATGCATCCCTCTGCCAACAAGCTTTTTGGTGATGTAAATTTCATTTTCCAGCAGGAATTGGCACCTGTCCACACTGTCAATCAAAAGTACCAATACCTGGTTTACTAACCACAGTATCACTGTGCTTGATTGGCCAGCACACTCGCCTGACCTAAACCCCATTGAGAATGTATGGGGTATTGTCAAGAGGAAGATGAGAGACTCCAGACCCAACAATGCAGATGAGATGAAGGCTGCTATCAAAGTAACCTGGGCTTCTGTACCGCCCCGTGCTCGGCAGCTGAGCCGCTCGGATCCGGACCTTCAGTGGGTGACTCGAGGGTCTCCGGACCCGGGGGCCTTGCGGTCACTTCAACTGAAAAGGCGGTTGTGGTTTGGGGACGTAGATGTACGGCCGGAGCCGTGTTAAGTTCGTGACGCCATCCACGGATGTGGTGAAGATGGACACCACCGCTACAGTTACGGGGCACCCGGGGGAGATGTTTGGCAGCAAGTTGTTAACTGCTCCGTGGGCAGGGATGGTGGCCCCGGGACCCGTTGGGGTGTTTGGCGGTGCAGGGAGATGGGAGACCGGAGGGTGCTGATGTACTCACTATTAGTAAACACATGAGTCTCTGGTAAACCAAGGTGATGGTGGTCGGTGCCCGCAGCCGGCTGCAGTCTGGTCCCCCACTCGGCTGGTGGTCTCTGTCTTTCTCCCGCACCTGTGTAAGATGGTGGACTTCCTGCGCTTGCAACTTCAGGAGTCCGCTCCCGGCTTGTGGTCGCCTAAGGAGCCCTTTGCCCGCAGACGCTGGCCCGTGGGATCTCTGAGCCATGGCGGTGGCATTTTATCCCCCTCGTTGGGCTGTTGTCTTCAGTCGGGACTTTGGGTGGGACAGGACCTCTAGTCCTGGCCGCAATCAGTTAATTAGCTAGCCCCCAGTAGCTTCTGGACCTAGCTTCAGGGTCTGAGTACCCCCTTTGTGCTTTGGTTTCTGAGTCGGTTCCCCGGGTCAGTACTGGCGGGCTACAACCCTGTCCCTGTCCACCTCGGTTCCACCGAGCAGTCTTCCCGGCTCCTGCAGATAGAGGCATCCGTCTGCCTCCTAGCCAAGGGTACCAGGGCTCCTACCCTGGCACCTGCTCAAATTGTGTTTTCTCCTCTGCTGGAGCTGCACATAGCTCCAGCCCACACACCTCTCCAACTTGAACTCTAGACAGAAACTGAACTTTCCCGCCTCAGGCTGTCTGAGACTCCTAGGTGGGCGTCTTCCAACTGCCTGGTTCTGCCCCCTGGTGTGTTCATCAAGCCCTGAGGGGGGTGACTAGGGTTTGAATGTTTGGCTGTGTGTTACCTACGAGGGACAAGTGTAATGCGGGGCCCTATTTGTGACTACCTGGCCTGGCCAGGGCGTCACACTTCCATAACACCTCAACAGTGCCACAGGCTGATCGCCTCCCTGCGACGCCGCATTGATGCAGTAATTAATGCAAAAGGAGCCCCGACCAAGTATTGAGTGAATTTACTGTACAGACTTTTTAGAAGGCGCCAACATTTCTGAGAGTAAAATCATTTTTTCAGTTGGTCTTATATAATATTCTAATTTTCTGAGCTAAAGACTTTTGAGTTTTCATTGGCTGTAAGCCATAATCATCAACATTAACAATAATAAACACTTGAAATAGATCACTCGGTTTGTAATAACTCTATATAACATGTCTCCCTTTTTGTATTGATTTACCGAAATAAATTAACTTTCTGATATTCTAATTTATTGAGATGCACTTGTATGTTATTGGCTCTTGAGGACTGGAGTTGTGGAACATTAATGTAGAGCATTTTATACTTTATTAGATGGTGGCCCGATTCTAGCACATCGGGTATTCTAGAATATGTATGTAGTTTATTTATGAAGATTTAAGAATAATGCAATAAATATACAGGGTAAAAGATATACAATATCATTAAATGTTATTGTTCATAGAACTTAATACAAATGAATGAAATTATTAAACAGATAGTCAAAATATATAAACTATTACATGAATATCTAACTGTATTTAAATAAATCATTGGATGGAAGAAGTACATCGACACTATAATATATTAGTTAACAATATCAACCTAAAATATTTTTGTACACCACATTTCTTGTGAATACCTTTTGACAATCTATAAGCAACTGTCCTTATAAAGGGGTATCAACAGTCTGTGTCACGTTGCTAAGGCCGCAGTCAGGTATCTAAGGGGCCTGCCCGCACCACTCCCTCAGCAACACCCACATGAGGACAGCTGAGCAGAGAGGTGGGCAGGACATGTCGAGGAGGAAGTAGGAAGCAGCCGCATCTCCCAGCCTGCAGGACCAGCGAGGGGAGGGAGAAAGTACTACAGAGTATGAAAAGAGAAGGAAGTGCAAGGTGAGTATAATCTTTTTTTTCTTTATTGTGTGCTGGAGGCTACTGCTGGAGTGTATATAGAGGCTTTGGCTTGTGGGGAGTATATAAAAGCTCCTGGTGTGTATATGCTGGTGTGTATATAAACGCTTCTGGGGTGTATATAGAGGCTGCTGGGGTGTATATAGAGTTGAGTCTGTGTGCGACGAATCAGCGAAGCGTGGTTCAAATCCCGCGCCAATTCCCGGCCGGACTGCGCCTGTCGCTGATTTGTCGCGGGTGGCTGGCGCGACCAATCAGCAACACAGGATTTCTGTTACAGACAGACAGAATTAGACAATTATATATATAGATAGGTGCATTTAGATGTCCATTGAAATCGGTACAAGATCAATGCACAAGATCAATGCACGGTCTAGCCGATGGGTCTACTGTTTGGAACGGGACCGCTTGATATATTTCTGAAGCTGTCGTGCATGGGTCAGGAGACAATTTGCACTGTGGGCTGATGCCTTAATACGGACATCGGAATGCACACTAAACCCTAGAAATGCAATACTTCTTTTCTAATACATAAGCTAAAGAGATTATTGTATTGAATGGCAGTATTTATGGGATCTGCTCCTGTTACTCTCATTAAGGTACTAAGGGTTTTAATTAATATAGGAAAACAAAGCTCTGCTAAGAGCTAAAATTTCCAAAACAGCACTATCATAATAGGTGTTCAATGCTTCCAGCAAAATTGTCTTGGATACTTGCCATGTTTGCATATTTGCCAGCTCTCTGTGTTAGCCCCTATTATATATAAATTGTGCAATAGTAAATGCCTATCTTGCTTTATATAATTGCCTCGTGTGTGGCTGAGAATGGAAAGATTTCCGCACTGCCAGTAACTGGAAATTTGCAATGATGATTTGCATCCTCTGTAAAATAATAGGCCTTTGATGGCTCACACATAGCATAAATACCTTTGGTTTTACCTCTAGGGTTGCAGTCACTTAACACTGCAAACACAAATATATTTCTATTAACCCAGAAATGATAATTGGCAGAGGGAAATCCAAACAGAACTACTAATTATAATGGCTTTCAAGAGAATCTGTGCATTTCACCATCTCATTAAGTTCAAAGGCTTTCTGGCTACAATTCATTCCATAATTGCGTTAGTCATGTGTAGTTCTATTGTTCTATTGCATTGTGGCCTGGAAAGTCCTTTCGGTTACTGTTATTAACCCTTTTGTGCATTTATGTCTTTAATCCTTTCCGGGCACTTGTTACTGGCCTGTTGTAGCTAAAGAAAAAGCATAGCAAGAAGTTAAAATGATATGGACTGAAACCTAACGAACATTGATAAACTAGTGAGAAACTGCAAAATGTATCATCTTTGTGATATAGCGTTATGATTTTTTTTCTATCTTGCTACTAACAAATCTTACTCTGAGTTTTGTTTTCCCTCAAAGAAGTCTGTAGAGGTCATCAAACTGAGCTCTCATATGAATATAATGACCAAAATTAGGATTGTTTATCTTAGAAAAAGAAACATCTGAGGTGTGACCTAAAATCTATTTATAAATATTTCAAATGTCATAGAAATCTCTATGCTAAAATAGAAAAGGATTCTTTATGTAAGACCTCATTCAGATGCCGGTTTCCTCATAGGAGTTCTATCCGATAGTACTTCTTATACCCATTATAGTCTATGAGGAGGTTTGTATGTCTGTTTATTTTCATGGATTGGGTCGTCTGCACAAAATCACGAAGACATGACCGATTTTGGTCTGAGCCTCAGGTCAAGCGCGCCAATGCAAGTCTATAGGTGTTAGGCTGGGGCCAGGGGAGGAGGAGGTGCGCCTGTAGAGCAGAGGGAGGGAGTAATCTCATCTCCTCCATTATTAGCTGATTCGTATATTGCACTGCTGTAATGGGAGTGCAGTGCGATGTTTCTATAGCACCCATAGACTTGTATGGGTGCAAGAGAAAACAAATCGGATTCTACCCGCAGCATGCTGCAATTGTTTTCTTTGTCCGAATGGAATGCGATTTTTTTTATCGCATTCTACTTGCTTTGTTTTTCTCGCTGTGTGTCCTTAGCCTTACAAGGAGGTTTTTTCAAGCATTACCAACTGTCAAGGTGGTGTCAGGATCTGGGAAAACGTCAGATTCCTATACTTTGCCTCCTAATTTCCTTGATGTCTGTGATAAGGGCAGGGTGACTCCTGGTTTTGATTCACAGACATATAGTTCATAGGCAGGCTAGCAAGGGTTAATCTCTTCTGGACTATTTGTTAATCTCCTTGGTCACATGCTATGAGAGATCCAGTTACATTCACTCTTCTCCTATACATGCTGGCTGGACAGTTCTTATAGTGTCAGCTATATGTAATACTATTGTGTGTACTGAGGATTTCGATTGCGTTAGGGCAATGACAACCAGAGACGAGTTCTTGGTGCAAGACGTTTATAATATGCAACCGACAATATGTACATAAACTGAACAAAAACACAGTAGAACATAAACACAGGAAATACCTTCCAGGGTCGGAGCGAAAGGGAATTCCCGGGACCACGCACCGGACTCCCCCAGGGAGACCACCAAGAGCGAACCCCTATACAGGGACTGTCTGGCAATAACCCCAGAAGGCCTAAATGCGCAGCAGCCGGGACACAAAAGGGCAATATGTATAGTCCAAAAATGTCCGTACGTGATGTGAGCCCAGAGTGGTTATGAAACGGAAGGAACCGGGCAGAAGTGCCGACCAAAGACGGCAGACGGAGTCCGGGCACAGCTAGATGAGACCAGGTGAAGTCCAGAGTCAGATTCGGTTGTTTTTCAAGAGGATCCAAATAACAATCAGGAACCAAGAGCAGCAGGGCAGGAGCACACAGGAAGCAGAATACTCAGGCACTGGACTAAGCTTAGGGGCGGCTTTTAAACAGATGGACAGGAAGTAGGGCAACAGAACAAAAAACTCCATGTTAACAAAGGGCAAGCTCTTTCAAAAGAAAACGGGAAATCCCGGAACTCTGACAGTATAACTTGATTATACCTGGCCTGGAGAGGTGGCTTTATCCAGGCTCACTGGTGGTTGTGATATTATTGCTGTGTGTTAACCCTTGTTGTCCTTTTGTTGCTTCATTACTTCTCTAGCTTTTCCCTTTGGTTTCTTACTGTATATTCCTGAGAGTGTGCAGTGTGTTTGAGTTTCTCTTATTCCTGTCTGTCTCATCTGTGTTTCCATTACACTCCTGCTTCTTCCTTCCCTGGGTTATGGGGGAACAGATCAGTTTTATTCAGGGGTATAGTAAAGCACTCGAACTACGGCATCTCCACCATCAGGGGTAATCCACAGTTTAGGCTTATGCTTGTCCCCTAGTGTGAGGGACAGCAAAGGAGCCACTTGTCTCTCACTATCCTGCAGTCACATCTTGGCAATCGGTCTGTGAAAAAATCGGGCAGCACTTAGATGCCATCTGTATTCTAACCACTTTTTACTGACTGACAGGAGAAGCTTGAGAAACCTCCATCAGTATTTTCCTCTAAAAAAGAAGCCCAGTGAGCATGAGATTTCCATAAATGCCATCCACTTCGCTGGAACTTTAAGACTCGGCATTTTTGATTCAGTGAAAATACACAGCGTTAAAAACTCACCAAAAGGTCATTTTGGGAAAGTAGACTAAGTAGTTTGGAAATAAGAATTTATTTTCAACAAGAGAAGGAATATTGTTCTTTGCCCCATCAGAGGTTTTGCCTTATTCTGTATCAATGTAATATTTTTATTGCTTATTTATTTGTAAAGAATCTATGCAAACTAAAGTATAAAAGTTCAGGACCTCACAAGGAATAATTCAACATAATAAGAATACCATGAGCAGGCTGTTGGCTGTTCTCACAAAGTAGCAGGATATTTTTTCCTGCATTGCATTGACTATAAACTGTTAAATTTGGCAAATTCGAACAACGTAAAATAGCTATTAACTTTAACAGCTGAATGAAAACAAAGCAGCAGTTCTGAAATATCATGGAAAAAAACAAATTGGTCAAAAAATATTGGAAAATAAATATATTTCTATCACAGAAATCCTTACATTTGTTTGGGCTAGTAATGTGAGGGGGATGTTCAATGTCAGGAATATTATTTTTCTAGTTTTTGAAGACATCAATGATCCTGTGTGTGCAATATTCACTGCTGCAATTATTACCTACAAGTGATGCTTTTATCTTTTGTGGTTTGCTTATTTGACTCTCCCCAGTTTCTCTTGGACGAGTGTATTTGGATTGGTTACATGGTGTCAACTTTATTATAGTTAAAGTACTAAAATTATATGTGTACTTTGGACATGTGCTTTCATAAAACAAGATATTGCAAACTGGGGAAAAAATGTATTCTTCATTTTGAGAACCTGAATGTAGGTTGGATCTGCAGTGTGAATGACAGCTAAGCTCCGCAGTCCTGTTCTGACAGTGATGTGGGGGGAGATTAATGCACTCAGCCTGTAGCACTTGTCATCTTGATTATTTTCTCAAACATATCCTGTTTTACTTTGAAATTAGTCAGTAAAGACACAGGTGCATTTACAGAAAATGCAGAATTAATGATTGCATTCAGGCAGGACAGGGTCGGCATAAGATAGGGGCAAACTAAGCAAGTGCCCAGGGCCTCCAGGTTCTACAGCAGGAGCTACACTGATAATAGCATTGTCGGTGTAGCTTCTGATGTGGAGACTGCTTTAGGACCTTTAGTGACATAACAAACATGAGGTCACCACCAGGTCTTATACTCTGAGGGACGTTCAGAACCTTTGGTGACATCACTCATAGGGAGTTAAATTGGTGGTGAGTGAATATGTATCTATCTATATACCAAACCATCCTGGAATCAGTGGGATTTGAGGGCTCAGTCCCACTGTTTGGTCAGTCAGGGCTTTTGTCATGACTTCCTTTGCTCTCTAATTTTTTTGCTCTCTTTTTCCTCCTCTTCCTTGTGAGGCAGGGCCAGCATTTTTCTACAGACATACATATAATAAACAAACAGTTTTCTTCTCTGTTCTTCCCGAGACTCAAACTTGTGGGCCCTAGGTAACAGCTCTACCAATTAGTGGCAACCCAAACTTAGGGAGATTGAAGGATTTGGTATACTTGACCTGTAGTGCAGGCAGGGACCCCAGAAGAAGATTATACAGGTACATAGAAATACATCTGTACATTGCAGGGTATTTTACGTAAGTGTTTTCTAGATGCAAAAAAATAATAACATTGTTTTCTTCCTATAAAATTATTAAAAAATAATAAATACAATTGCAAAAATGTAAATTTCTTTCTAATTGAAGAAATGTAATTTTTGCAAGTGTACTGGAACTTAAACCAACAACATCAACAGTTGTGGACAGGGGCTTAATCTATGAACCATAGACTCTACTGATGCCACTGGGAGAATTGTGTAATCTTGAAGCTACATTGCATAGTCCACAGTCAGATTCTACTTGCATATAGAGATGCAATGTACATAGATTATCAGATTTCAAAGTCAAATGTCCGAGTCAGATGTCAGACAGGGTATTATTATGTTTGACTTTGATATATGATCATGTCCTAAAATGGACACTGTATAGGTGTAAACATATCGGCAGTTGCCCAACAAATGAGCATATGATTGTTGATTGGATTGTTTATGGCAGAACAAAAATCATTGTTCTTATCAGCACATTGCCCAGGAAAAACTGCATATGTGCTGCTGATAACATGATACTGTAGGCATATCTCCCAACCGTCCCAGATTCAGTGGGACTGTCCTGATTTGAGGGCTCAATTCCGCTGTCCCGACAGCCATTGCTCTTTTCCTGGCTTCCTTTCACCTCTCCTCTCCTCTATGTGGCTTTTCCTCCTCAGGAAGGGGGATGGGGGAGCAGCTCCAGTATCTCAGTGCAAAGCATAAATAAAGTTAACAATTCTTCTCTTGTCTCCCTCAGAATAGTACTCATGAGCTCTTTGTACGTAGGCAGTAGCACTACCATTGGGCCACTGCCTGGACCAAGAGATATAGGAGGATTTGGCAATCTTGACCTATATTTCAGACAGAGAATCCAAAACCAGATTATTCCGCTACATAGAGATACATAGGCTAAGACAAACTTACGGTTTAGGGTGCTGGCCCTTTAAGAATAGGTGCGCACATGTCCTAAGCATGGTTCCAGGAAGCCTGTGCGTTGTGCGCAGGCCATGGGAGCTGGTAGCAGGGACAGGGGACACAAGCTAAAGCTGAGCATCTGGGAGGGTGAGTTTGCTGGCGTCCCTGTCGGGGATAAAGGGCAGGACAGTGCAGGGACACCACGATGGCATTACAGATTGTTTATAAAATAAAGACAGTCTCATGTTTGAAGCAGAATGAGATATTGAGCCTAAAATTCAAAAGTTAAAAATATTTTACCCTTCTGCTTGTTAGTATAAATAGTCTGCTCTAGTACTGGACACAGTCAGAAAAGTGCCCCTGTGTAAGAACAGTACAAGGGCTCTTTGCAGTAGAATAGTTCTCTTTATAAGAGTAGTTGTGTGTTGATTTGAAATTGAAAATGGGCTCCCTTAGCTATTTGGCTCCCATGTGGCTACACAGGCTACACCAATGATATATCCACTCCTGCTCTGCTGTCCTCACTGCAGTGATGACATATGCTGGAGTACAGCATACCTGACCTTCTGCTGCAGTACTAACCTTTTACTGACACCCCCCCCTCATCTGACAACTTAGCAAATGTGTTGGGGTGTGCCAGGTCAGGACTACCCTCCATGACACTCTTGCCTCTACCCTACCTTCTGTCACTCTGCTAGCGGCCTGGCTGTCCTGCAGCTCCATAATACCATCCTTGCCCACATCTACAGCCACTATTAACTAGTTCAACGAGAAAAATTTGATGAAAGGTCTTTTCTAAATGTTAGACTTTTTTGTTCTTTGAGAGATATGTGACTTCCAAAGTTGTGTAACAGCAACTTGCTTTGCACTCCCTATTGAAAACACATGAATGCTCGATGGATTGAAAAATTCCTGTATATAGGGGAATCTGGAAATATAGCCATTAGCCGATCAAGAACCAGCTATTGCATGTGTATGGGCAGCTTCAAGTCTTGCTTTGTCTTCTTGCTACTTTTATTTGAAGAAACCAGTTCATTCACTTGCTTTATTTTGGGAAAATATTACAGGTATAATACTGGATTTTATTTCTCAAGGTTCTTATTATTCTAACAGAATATTTACTTATGAAGAGCTTAATAAAATGACATATAATTACATAATTGAATAGGAGCATGTGTAGCTTACCAATACATAGCACACACTAAGCATCTTATATTCGTTGCCAGTTCATTTTCTCTCCATGCACAGTAGGATGGCAGAAGTCCATGGGGCAGAGACATTACAGGAAAACACATTAGGGAAGAACATTTATGGAAATACCTGTGCCACTGAAGCAGAGACATTAGCAGATTTCCTTGCTTGTATCTGGATTAACAAGAGCTTCAGGAAAATGAAATGGATTTGCCCCAAATAAAGTAGGCATGGAACTATTATAGGAAAGGCAGGGCACAATGGCTTTCCAAACTTCATTTTGGCAATTTACTTATTGCACATAAAACTGCACAGAATAAAATACACACAATACTCCATAATGTTAATCATTGGCATTTCTAACTCAGCATTCAAAGGTAGAAGATGAAAATCAAGTGAAACATGTGTGAGATACAGTATATATATATATATATATATATATATATATATATATATATATACACTGTGTATATATATATATACATATATATATATATATATATATATGTATATATATATATATATACACACAGTACAGACCAAAAGTTCGGACACACCTTCTCATTCAAAGAGTTTTCTTTATTTTCATGACTCTGAAAATTGTAGATTCACGTTGAAGGCATCAAAACTATGAAATATCACATGTAGAATCAAATACTTAACAAAAAAGTGTGAAACAACTGATAATATATCTTATATTCTAGGTTCTTCAAAGTAGCCACCTTTTGCTTTGATTACTGCTTTGCACACTCTTGGCATTCTCTTGATGAGCTTCAAGAGGTAGTCACCGGAAATGGCATTCCAACAGTCTTGAAGGAGTTCTGAGAGATGTTTAGCACTTGTTGGCCCTTTTGCCTTCACTCTGCGGTCCAGCTCACCCAAAACCATCTCGATTGGGTTCAGGTCTCGTGACTGTGGAGGCCAGGTCATCTGGCGTAGCACCCCATCACTCTCCTTCTTAGTCAAATAGCCCTTACACAGCCTGGTGGTGTGTTTGGTGTCATTGTCCTGTTGAAAAATAAATGATGGTCCAACTAAACGCAAACCAGATGGAATAGCATGCCGCTGCAAGATGCTGTGGTAGACACGCTGGTTCAGTATGCCTTCAATTTTGAATAAATCCCCAACTGTGTCACCAGCAAAGCCCCCCTACACCATCACACCTCCTCCATGCTTCACGGTGGGAACCAGGCATATAGAGTCCATCCGTTCACCTTTTCTGCATCGCACAAAGACACGGTGGTTGGATCCAAAGATCTCAAATTTGGACTCATAAGACCAAAGCACAGATTACCACTGGTCTAATGTCCATTTCTTGTGTTCTTTAGCCCAAACAAGTCTCTTCTGCTTGTTGCCTGTCCTTAGCAGTGGTTTCCTAGCAGCTATTTCCTAGGAGTCTTTGTGCAGCAAGCCATGAAGGCCTGCTGCACAAAGTCTCCTCTTAACAGTTATTCTAGAGATGTGTCTGCTGCTAGAACTCTGTGTAGCATTGACCTGGTCTCTAATCTGAGATGCTGTTAACCTGCGATTTCTGAGGCTGGTGATTCAGATAAACTTATCCTCCGCAGCAGAGGTGACCCTTGGTCTTCCTTTCCTGGGGCGGTCCTCATGTGAGCCAGTTTCTTTGTAGTGTTTGATGGTTTTTGCCACTGCACTTGGGGACACTTTCAAAGTTTTCCCAATTTTTCGGACTGATTGACCTTCATTTCTTAAAGTAATGATGGCCACTTGTTTTTTTTTACTTAGCTACTTTTTTTTTGCCATAATACAAATTCTAACAGTCTATTCAGTAGGACTATCAGCTGTGTATCCACCAGACTTCTGCACAACACAACTGATGGTCCAAACCCCATTTATAAGTCAAGAAATCCCACTTATTAAACCTGATAGGGCACACCTGTAAATTGAAAAACATTTAGTCTGACTACCTCTTGAAGCTCATCAAGAGAATGTGAAGAGTGTGCAAAGCAGTAATCAAAGCAAAAGGTGGCTACTTTGAAGAACCTAGAATATAAGACATATTTTCAGTTGTTTCACAATTTTTGTTAAGTATTTCATTCCACATGTGTTAATTCATAGTTTTGATGCCTTCAACGTGAATCTACAATTTTCAGAGTTATGAAAATAAAGAAAAAACTCATTGAATGAGGTGTGTCCAAACTTTATAAATCCCACAATGTCTGTCTGCTGTGTCATCCTTCTTTCCTGCTCGATTTCTAAAACTGACCATGGACAAAAGAGAATTTATCATCTTTCCCCCACCTCACTCTACCAGCCCACCTGACCTATCCATCAAAGTCGATGGCTGCTCACTCTCCCCAGTAATGCGTGTTCACTGCCTGGGAGTAACTCTAGACTCTGATCTCTTCTTCAAGCCACATATCCAAGCCCTTTCCACCTCCTGCCAACTCCAACTCAAAAATATTTCCTGCATCCGTACATTCCTTGACCAAGAATCTGCAAAAACATTAGTACATGCCCTTATTATCTCCCGGCTCGACTACTGCAACCTCCTGCTCTTTGGTTTCCCTTCTAACACTCTCACACCCCTACAATCTATTGTATGTTAAACTCTATTGCCCGACTAATCCACATGTCCATCCACTATTTCCCATCCTCTTTTCTCTACCAATCCCTTCACTGGTTTCCCATTGCCCAAAGACTCTGTTTCAAAACACTAACCATGGCATACAAAGCCATCCACAACCTGTCTCCTTCATGCATCTATGACCTAGTTTCCCGGTACTTACCTGCATACAACCTCCGATCTTCACAAGATCTTCTTCTCTACTCCCCTCTTATCTCCTCTTTCCACAATCGCATACAAGATTTCTCCTGTGCTTTCACCATACTCTGGAATACTCTACCACAACATATCAGACTCCTTCCTACCGTGGAAACCTTCAAAAAGAACCTGAAGACCTATCCCTTCCAAAAAGCCTACAACCTGCAGTAACCCTCAGTCCACTATACCGCTGCCCGACCAGCTGTATCCTCACCTACTGTATCCTCACTCATCTCCTGTAAACTATGAGCCTTCGCGGGCAGGGTCTTATCTCCTCCTGCACCAGTCTGTGCCTTTCATTGTTCGTGATTACTGTACTTGTTTATGTATGCCCCACCCCTCTTTTCACATGTAAACGCCATGGAATGAATGGCGCTATAATAGTAAATAATAATAAAATTCAGTTTGTTTTGAAGGATGCAGACAAATCACAGTGTTATATTAGGGAGGTTGTGATTTCTATATAGAGTGAGGCGGGCTTTGCACACTACGACATCGCAGGTGCGATGTCGGTGGGGTCAAATTGAAAATGACGTACTTCCGGCATCGCATGCGACATCGTAGTGTGTAAAGGTTCGATGATACAATTAACGAGCGCAAAAGCGTCGTAATCGTATTATCGGTGCAGCGTCGGCATAATCCATAATTACGCTGACGCGACGGTCCAATGTTGTTCCTCGCTCCTGCGTCAGCACACATCGCTGTGTGTGAAGTCGCAGGAGCGAGGAACATCTGCCGGCGTCACCGCGGCTTCCGTAGGATATGCGGAAGGAAGGAGGTGGGCGGGATGTTTACATCCCGCTCATCTCCGCCCCTCCGCTCCTATTGGCCGCCTGCCGTGTGACGTCGCTGTGACGCCGCACGACCCGCCCCCTTAATAAGGAGGCGGGTCGCCGGCCAGAGCGACGTCCCAGGACAGGTGAGTCCATGTGAAGCTGCCGTAGCGATAATGTTCGCTACGGCAGCTATCAGAAGGATATGGTACCTGCGACGGGGGCGGGGACTATCGCGTGCGGCATCGCAGCATCGGCTTGCGATGTCGCAACGTGCAAAGCCTGCCTTAGTGTAGGGAAAAAACAATGAATACTACTACATAAATTAGCTACATAATTTAACTTTTTTTTTCCTGGCTTAGTAAAATTAGGGAAAATTGGATGTCAATAATTGATGTGGATAGTATCTTGTAAAATCATTATCTATGTGTAATTATATGAAGCATTCACCCTCTCATTATTTATTGAGGGTGAGTGTTCTCAAAAAGGTAAAAACACATAATGCCATTAACAAAAAAAATCCTATATACCTATGATTAGCAAATCGTGAATCAACCAGAACAGGAAGTAATAATTCCAAAAAATGAAAGACAATGAATATAGAAAGGTATAACAAAGTTTATTGTTTAAAACACAAAGACATACAAGAAAATAGTTTTTAAGACAAAAATTGTACTGGGAAAAAGGAGGACTGAAATGGTTACAAAGGTGTTGAGGTAGACAAAAACTACTAACTGGAATCAGGCACAGGAAAAGAAAAACCTCCTAACACTGCCTCAGGGCAAGTATAAAAATGAATTGTTCCATGACCTGTAAACTCCCATATCCAGCCCTTCCAGGGTTGAAAATACAATACGGGCCACTTCTTAATAGATGCGCAATAAAGTGCTACAGTGCAATGGATCATGCCCCATTTCAATGGTAAACCCAAAATGGGACCCAGATTTCCTAAAATTCATGGTTCTACATGGAGAATTGTCAAAAAGAAAATAAATGTCCCCATTTCACACACTGGTGAAGAGTCAGTGATGATGTTCTTCTCCATAATGTCCCGCTGCAATCAGATCCCATAGTCTAGTCCAACGAATCAAGGTGTCTATCACAGCCATTTTACGCTTGTACTGTGTACAGATAGGAGCTTAACAGCCTGTATCCTCTCTCCTCTACTGAGTCCTGACACTAGTGCATGTCCTGCCTGAGTACGGCGTGTCTTGCCTGAGCTCAGCATATTGAAAGGCTGGCGTAGCTAGGATCCGGTGTGTCCAGTCCAGCCAGTGTTTTCCATTTTTTTCCAGTTAGCCAAACATATTTTTCATTGTTCTAATATTCCTATAGTGGTTATGCTTACCAGTATTTCCTTTTAATATAGTGTTTAGTGTGCAGCTTTTTCACTTTACTATAGTGTCCCTGTTCCAGTCCTGACCATGTACCTGTTTCAGTCCTCTCTGTGTTCCTGAGTCTGCCTTGCCTGAATCCTAGTACCTGTCATGTCGGTGGCTCCATTGCTTTCCTGTTATCATTCATCTCTGTTTACCTTCCACAGTGCCAGACACTACCCTTGGAGTGGCACCTGACGTCTACTGGCAGCCAAGCCTAACCTCACCATCAGAGGCTCTGGTGACTACCTGGTAGTTGCTTAGTTAAGCCCCTCCCATGTAAGGGTATGCCTGGCTTTGCCTGTGGTTCAGTGGGTCCACACTGAGCCATACGCTCATGTGTGATGAGTCTGACGTGGAGTGTAACAGCAGTATAGCTACTCAGTGTGACTGTGAATTGATTGATGTGCAATATTTGATTATTTGACTCAGTCAAAGTCCAGACCTAAACCCCATTGAGAACCTGTGTCAAGACTGAAAAATTGCTGGCCACAGACACTCCCCATCCTAACTCACTAAGGTAGAGCTATTTTGTAAAGAAAAATGGACAAAAATGACGCCTCTAGATGTGCAAAGCTGATATACATAATAAGACTTGCAGCAGTAACTGCTGTAAAAGTTGGTCCTACAATGTATTGACTTAATGGACCTAAATACAAATGCTCGTCACAATTTTCAGATTTATATTTTTGAAATATTAAAAAAAACACCTATCAGTATGATTCCTTTACACTTCACTAATACTTTCTACTTAGTGTTGGTATATTACATAAAATCCCAATAAAATAAATTAAAATTTTTGGTGTAATGTGAAAAAATATGGATAAGCTCACAGATTATGAATACTTTTCAAAGGCATCATATGCAAATGCTGCAAGATTGATTTATCTTAAAAATGTGCTTCTTGTCACTGCTATAATTGCTAAAATTTGGTTTTGCATCCATTTATTTACCGTATTTTTCAGATTATAAGACGCACTTTTAAAAAAAATTTGAGAAGAAAATGAGGGGTGCATCTTAAAATTCAAATGGGGGTGGTGGAGAGGAGTCACAGTAGGCAGGGCAATGCTGTGCGCTGTGCTGCGGGTGCTGCTCTTTGCGGCGCTGCTCTGTGCAGCTCTGTGCGGCGGGCGGCGCAGCTCTGTGCGGTGGGCAGAGAGGCTCTGTGCGGTGGGCAGCGAGGCTCTGTGTGGTGAGCAGCGAGACTCTGTGCGGCAGGCAGCGAGGCAAGGGTCATTCTGAAGATGTCGGCTATAAGGGCTTCAAATAATGGCGCCCAGAGTCGGCGCATGTGTCGCGGGCGGAGGAGGGGACGCCGCGCTCTCCCTACTGCTCGGGTCCGGCTGCCGCGGCTGCTGCGGCCTGCTGCTGCTCGGTGGCTCGAGCGATGGGCCGGATCCCGGGGACTCTAGCGGCGCTCCTCGCCCGTGAGTGAAAAGGGGGTTTTGGGTGTGGGGATTGGTTATTGTCCGTGACGCCACCCACGGTTGTGGTGATTTGTTGACACCACCGCTGCTCTGTATGGGGATCCCGGGAGGGATGGTATGGAGCAGCCAGTTGTTGTGTTGCCCCTCCGTGGGTAGGGGTTGGTGATCCCGGGGCCCAGTGATGAGGTGGGAGATGCAGGGCTTGGTGGGCGCAGGGACGCGGGGGCAGCGCTGTGCCTTGCGGCAATGTGGTACTCACTCAGCCTGAGACGATGACACAGTTCTCGGTAAAACACACGGCTGGAAAGACGGTTCCCACGGACGGCTGCACTTGCTTTCCCCAGTAGGTGACGGTGACGGTCCCTTTTCCTGCACCTAAGATGATGATGGTTGAGATGGGTTCCCACCGGTAACCCGCTCCCCGGCTTGGATATGGGCCGGAGGAGCCCTACTTTGCCCGCAGGCGCTGGCCCTGAGAACTGGTGCCCTGGCGGTGGCGGTGTCTCTCTGTAACGGTTGGACTGTTGCCTTCAATCGGGACTTGGTTGTTGGGAGACAGTCGTCCCCTTCACTGACGGATTTGACAAATTATGGCGACTCCTAGCCTTGCCGGGATCTGAAAGGCCCCTGCCCTGGTGCTGACTGTTCTTCGTATACTGCTCCAGACCGCCGGGTCACTACCCATCCGCGGTCCTTCCAGCAACCTCCGAGCAGTCACCCCTGCGGACAATCACCGCCGTCTGCTGACCTTGCTGTCACTGTCCGGGACACACACCCGGACCAACTTCAGGCTTTACAAACTGTCACTTTCCCTTTCCTTTACCACTTCAGCTTTTCTTCTTAGCTCCACTACTACTTCCTTCTACATTCACTTCCTTAACTCAACTGCTTGTTTACTCCTCACTCTAGCTCTTCCCTGAGCTGACTGTTTACTCCTTCTACTTCAAGCTCCCACTCTAATCTGCCTGGTTTTCCCGCCTCCAGAGCTGTGAACTCCTCGGTGGGTGGAGCCAACCGCCTGGCCCACCCCGTGGTGTGGACACCAGCTCCTGGAGGAAGGCAACAAGGATTTCTGGTTAGCCTAGATGATCCTAACTGGGGTGTAGGGTGTGGTGGTGTTATGACCTGTGACCCCTGGCTTGCCCAGGGCGTCACATTCCCCCTTAGCAAAATGCAGACCGTCCGCGGGCTGCCCGTCCAACACCGGTTTTATTTTCTGAAAATGTATAAAAAGGTAAACGGTAACATATTTACATTTTATAACTTCATCCCAAATCGGGAGGTACATTTCTTAAACGTTGCAAAACGGTTTACGGTTACGGTTTCCGCTCTCTCCCACCCAAGCAACCTGGCCCTGATGCTGCCCCTAAAACCCAGGCAGCACCCCTTGTCCCAAGTCCAGCACAAGTTACCCGAGCGGGATCTGTCCTTCCCCTCCAGAGGGTAGCCACCGGTTCCTGTGGTGGCTGGGCCCCAGCCGGCTCTACTGTGGGCCCTCCCTCCAATCTGCCTCTCCGGAGGCGGCAATACGGAAACGGTAACGGTAAACAACTTATTTACATTCCACTAGCGTCTGTGGTTGCCCTGCAAGTTCACGGGCTTGTCCATAAGGAGTCCCTTATGCAACTTTTTAAACGGTCCCCACAGGGACAACGGTGCCGGCAACGGCCGGTTTTCTCAATCACGGTTAGGACAATCAGGTGACTTTCACGGTAATCATCACTTTCATCATTTTTAAAACTTTTCAAACAAAACTCACACAGACTTGTGGTCCCAACGGGGACTGCTGCAGCGGGCATCCGCTGCCCTTACTCCAGGTAGTCGGCTTCATCCAAGGGAGGGGGTGCAGAACCCACTCGGCTCTCCTGGCTGCTCCTCAGTTTCGCATCCAGGGCAAACCACCCCCTCTCCCCACAATGCCGGGTGTACTGCACAATGTCGCCCGGCATCAGGTTACGGCCGGGATGCTCCTCAGGCAGGTGGGCATTCACATCCCGCCGGGCTACAAACACTTCGGCCTCCAGGCCCGGTTCATATATAAACCCATAGCCCCGGCGGACATCAAACCGCCTCACCTGCCCTTCGTACAGCGGGCCCCGGACACGGAATGTGGCCTGGCGGAGATTCTCCTTCTCTCTAATCGCTCGGGCCACCAGCTCGGCCTTCTTCCTCTTTCTTTCACCGATCTCCAGGCCCAGCGGTACCGGCTCCCTATCCCAATATGGCGCTGCTGCAAGCTCCGGCGCACGGGTCGGGCCCCGTGGGACATTCTGGACACTGCGCACTGTCAGGGATCTGGGCGGCGGGTCCCGCGGTGTCTTGGCCTTGGGCGCTGCCTTACAGCAACAACCCGGCGCTACCTCAGCCGAGGTGTGGGGGATGGGCACAGGGGCTTTCCGCTGCTGGGCCTTCGGCTTGGACCGGGCCATCAGCTCCGGCTCGGGGGACTTCTCGGGGGATGCCTCCGGTACGAACTTCGGGGCCTTCCATGGCAGCACCTCCGACTTGCTATGGGCTCCGGCTACAGGTCGGCCCGCCGGGGCAGGCATGCTGGGTATCGCTACCGGTTGCGGTGGCAGCGGGCCTAGTGGCGGGGTCACGGCCTCCGGGACGGGTGGCAAGGGAGGCAGCGGGGGGAGAGGGCTTGGACCGGGTCCCGCAGCCGCGATGACCGGCCCTTCAAGGGCATCGGGGCGTGGGTCACTCACCCTCCCTTCCTCCGCTTCCTCCTCGCGTCTCCGCACGGCTGCTATAACGTCCGCCATGTCGGTCTCCCACTCCTCCATGAGGAGCTGCATCCTGACCTGCAGCCGTTGGTAGAGCTGCGCAGTCCGGATCTCCACCCACGCCGCGGTTCCAGGCGCGGGGGCTACGGTGTCGCGGGACGGCATCCACATGCTGCTGGCGGCTTTTCCCAGGAACAAGATGTCTGCAGAGTCCTGGCGTCCCTGCTTTTATAGCTGCGCTCACATGCAGCCAGCCGCCATCGCGTCCCCCTTAGCTTCTTTTCGGCCCCTCCTCTATCGGGGCGGGGTTTTGGCCTTCGCGCCTCTGCTACTCGAGAAGACGCTCGAGCGGGAACTTTTTGCGCCAAAGATAGCGACTTCTGAAATTTTTCAGCCGGATACCTCCGGCGGTCACAAGGCGCACCTCTACCCAATGGCAGAGCGGTAAGATCCTGTTTGTGACGCCAAGTTGTCACGGGCGGAGGAGGGACGCCGCGCTCTCCCTACTGCTCGGGTCCGGCTGCCGCGGCTGCTGCGGCCTGCTGCTGCTCGGTGGCTCGAGCGATGGGCCGGATCCCGGGGACTCCAACGGCGCTCCTCGCCCGTGAGTAAAAAGGGGGTTTTGGGTGTGGGGATTGGTTATTGTCCGTGACGCCACCCACGGTTGTGGTGATTTGTTGACACCACCGCTGCTCTGTATGGGGATCCCGGGAGTGATGGTATGGAGCAGCCAGTTGTTGTGTTGCCCCTCCGTGGGTAGGGGTTGGTGATCCCGGGGCCCAGTGATGAGGTGGGAGATGCAGGGCTTGGTGGGCGCAGGGACGCGGGGGCAGCGCTGTGCCTTGCGGCAATGTGGTACTCACTCAGCCTGAGACGATGACACAGTTCTCGGTAAAACACACGGCTGGAAAGACGGTTCCCACGGACGGCTGCACTTGCTTTCCCCAGTAGGTGACGGTAACGGTCCCTTTTCCTGCACCTAAGATGATGATGGTTGCGATGGGTTCCCACCGGTAACCCGCTCCCCGGCTTGGATATGGGCCGGAGGAGCCCTACTTTGCCCGCAGGCGCTGGCCCTGAGAAACTGGTGCCCTGGCGGTGGCGGTGTCTCTCTGTAACGGTTGGACTGTTGCCTTCAATCGGGACTTGGTTGTTGGGAGACAGTCGTCCCCTTCACTGATGGATTTGACAAATTATGGCGACTCCTAGCCTTGCCGGGATCCGAAAGGCCCCTGCCCTGGTGCTGACTGTTCTTCGTATACTGCTCCAGACCGCCGGGTCACTACCCGTCCGCGGTCCTTCCAGCAACCTCTGAGCAGTCACCCCTGCGGATAATTACCGCCGTCTGCTGACCTTGCTGTCACTGTCTGGGACACACACCCGGACCAACTTCAGGCTTTACAAACTGTCACTTTCCCTTTCCTTTACCACTTCAGCTTTTCTTCTTAGCTCCACTATTACTTCCTTCTACTTTCACTTCCTTAACTCAACTGCTTGTTTACTCCTCACTCTAGCTCTTCCCTGAGCTGACTGTTTACTCCTTCTACTTCAAGCTCCCACTCTAATCTGCCTGGTTTTCCCGCCTCCAGAGCTGTGAACTCCTAGGTGGGCGAAGCCAACCGCCTGGCCCACCCCCTGGTGTGGACACCAGCTCCTGGAGGAAGGCAACAAGGATTTCTGGTTAGCCTAGATGTTCCTAACTGGGGTGTAGGGTGTGGTGGTGTTATGACCTGTGACCCCTGGCTTGCCCAGGGCGTCACACATGCACTGATGGAGCTCTCGGCTCAAGCTCTCATCTGTGCATGCGCCGACACCAGACGCCATTTCTTTGAAGTCGGCACCGCCAACATCTTCAGAATGGCCAGTAATTCACTTCCCGCAGCAAGCACCAGCACAGAGCAGCACCGGCTGCTCCAGCACACAGCAGCGCCGACTGCCCCAGCACAGCGCCGCAGCCTGCAGTGAGCATCTGGGCCCCCATCTGCACCGCCCCTGCCTCTTGTGACCCCGCTCCCTTAAAACTGCCACCCCACCTCCCCGGTAAGACACCACCAGATTTTAAAGCGGACCCCATATTTTTATTTTTTTTACCTTTTTTTATCTCTAAATTTTGTGTGCGTCTTATAATTTGGTGTGTCTTATAAAATGAAAAATACTTTATATGGTGCCAAGGCATATCTATCTGAAATCAAAATAACATAAAGTAATTAATAATACTCCCTTCATATATTGTACCCAAATTCTAAGTCTTCTGGTATGTTTCTTGCATCACACTTGGGAGATGTTAATTCCTTGTGGAACATAGCTTTCCTACAATCTACACATACTCATATATTATTCTTCCAAGCAGGAACTAGTGATAGACATTGGCAAAAAATATTACCATGGGATTTGTTAACTGGAACAGTGGCTAACTGAGTTTACCAGATGTACTACTTCTAAAATACAATTTTTGCCAGCAACAAATATTGAAAATATGAAAACTGATGACAGACTTCCAATACAAAAAAATGTTTGTGATAAATTATATTCAGAAATTCTAAAATAGATTCTGTAGGATAAAAATGATAATTATGTGTGAATTTTTTGCTACTAAAATATTCGATAAATGACTACTTGACAACCCCGTATTGATAAATTAAAAAAAAGATACTAGTAAGTCAACCAGTTTCTTATACTGTAAGTGTACTATCAAGCATTGTAGAAGAAAGGATGGCATGCTATGATCCAACACATGTTATGGAATGAAAATGAACATAATGCCCTGCCTGGTGTGACGAAAATGTCCACAACATCTGTCTGTTGTGCAAGTTACAACTACAAGTTCACCCATGTTCTGCCAACTGGCACAAGTACAAGAGCTGGCATTTGCCCATGTTGTACAAATTCCAGAATGTATATGAGTGTTAGGATGGGCAGATAGGGTTACACTGAATACGCTGACCTTCTCAGGGAATGCAACTTCATTACTTTTATTATCTTCAGATACATTCCAAAATATTATAATGATCTATCATTGCTTGACTACAAGGAGGCATTCTCTCACTCAGTGATAGCTAAAAGACTTCTTATATACTAACAGAGAGATAATTATATCATGAACTATCAGAATGACATGTGCTTAGAAACCCTTCATAAAGAATGGTGCCAGAATTAGTCCACACTGAGATTTTGGCAAGACACAGTTGTGTCATAATTGTAGTCAGTCGTGGACTGGAGCTTAGAGATGAGTGATACCAAAGTTCGGTGTTAGGGGTCTTTGCACGTTGCGACATCGCTAGCATCGGCTAGCGATGCCGAGGGCGATAGTACCCGCCCCCATTGCACATGCGATATTTTGTGATAGCTGCCGTAGCGAACATTATCGCTACGGCAGCTTCACATGCACTTACCTGCTCTGCGACGTCGCTCTGGCTGGCGACTCACCTCCTTCCTAAGGGGGCGGATCGTGCGGCGTCACAGCGACATCACACGGCAGGCGGCCAATAGAAGCGGAGGGGCGGAGATGAGCGGGACATAAATATCCCGCCCACCTCCTTTCGTCCACATAGCCGGTGGAGGCAGGTAAGGAGATGTTCCTCGCTCCTGCGGCTTCACACACAGCGATGTGTGCTGCCGCAGGAACGAGGAACAGCATCGTATCTCCTATTGGTGCGACATTATGAAAATGACCAACACTACACAGATCACCGATTTTCGACGCTTTTGCGATCGTTTATCAGCGCATCTAGGCTTTACACGTTGCGACGTCGTTACCGGCGCCGGATGTGCGTCACGTTTGATTTGACCCAGACGATATCGCAGTAGCGATGTCGCAACATGCAAAGTACCCCTTAGGGCTTCGTACCAATTACAGACTTTTAAAAAAAACAGAGTTCGGGTTCGGAGTTTGGATGCTTTATGTATGTAAACCACTCGTGTGAGCATCACGGTGTTTGGGTAAGCTTGGTGCACAGCCCAGTGTGAGACGCTTGCAGTGTTTGATTGGCTCGCACTGGGGGTAACAGAGTTATCAGATGTAGTGTGCACCAAAAATGAAAATGGAAGAAACCCGCCCACACTCCTCCGGAAGTGATCTTTATATGGCTGGCAGCATGTGGGTGGAGATATGAACTGCCCAATTAGTGACTTCCATTAGGGTTCAGGTCAACTCCAGGTCCAAAACCGAACTTTATCTAAAGTCCAACTGAAGCTGCCGAACCAAACTTTCATGGGTCCACTCATCTCTACTGGAGATACAAAGGATAAAGTTTGCACCAAAATGTATGATCTGTATGATAGAGTGAACCACTTTACAAGGAAATATCACATATTTGTTTAGGATTTAACAAGCAAAGTAATTTTTCATAAACCCTCGATAGGCCCACAATACTTGATTAATTGAGCCAGCTGCCATGACATGCTACTTCTGCATGAATAAATATTATTGCACTCTCATGCATGAGCTCAACATTTCTGCCTCTTGAAAGGAGAAGATTAGTTTTTTCGGGGTCTGTGGACCTAGACCTACAAAATATTTAGAAACATTCAAAGTATAAAAAAATTTTGTAAAAAAGTTTATGTAAACAAAGTAACAAAAACTAAAGAAAATAGAATTGCGCAAACCTTCATATTAGTTCCATTTACTGTTAGAAAATGTATTGTGCGTAGCTATGACTACTTTTGGGCAGCAGAACAATGTAGATTAAGAAATTGTCGGCTTTGTGGCTTTGACCTGAAATGTGGCATCGAAAAGAGTCATAATACTATGTCTGCTAGACATAATATAAAACAAAAGGTGTCCTGATAAAATGTTTGTGAATGAACTCTACCACTGAAAAATGATAATCATGATGGGAATCAGATGAGACTGGGAAAAGTTTAAAATATCTGAAATGTTTCCTTTTTCCATATTTGCAAAGGAGCCAAATATATCAGCATATCGGAGACTTCACAATGCGACTTAGAACTTTCTGTCCAGTTCTCAGTTGCTCCTTTAAGTTCTTTAGCAGTTTATTTTTTTGGAAATGTGAGCATCTTTTTAAGGGTTGGAACTGCTAACAATATGCAGCATTGTGGATTTATTTTTTTACTGGAACTAAACTTCTATTTAAAGTATTGCATATTTAGGGTAAAATATCAAGACCATTTCCTAAATAGCTCAAGTGTATTAGGAATGAAAAGATTCCACTGCAAATTGGTGAAATATTTAGAGAAAGGTAAATTGGCCAACATTTTTTGAAGTTCACTCACAGGATAGTCCTATATGCACTAAGTTATCTAATGGATTTGGATTATCACAGACAAAGCTATCATGGTCAGTTCACAGTGTACAAAGTTGGAACACGCAGTGCTGTCCAATGCCATTCATTTGTACTGCAGCTCAGATTGTATTAATGCAAGATATACTGTCATATCTAAAATCTACCAGTGCATAGTGTAAAGAGCTCTGCTCTCCTGGCGCCATAAATCGTGGACGTCTCATGGTTGCACCAGGTTTAATTTAAGAGATAGAGGTGTCGAATCTCAACAAATCTTCAGTTTGCTGACTTTTCTTACAGATATATACAGTTTATATTATATGTGTGAAAGTGTTTGTCAGAAATCTGGTGTAAAACATTTTGAAAATTTGTAAAATATTTGCAACTTTTGACATTATCAAGCCAGTTTTGGGCAGTTCCTTCAAAAAAGATGGAGTTTGGTCAAGACAAGGGCATGGTGATACCCACTCATCTAAAGAATGGCACACTGTGAGCGTTACTGCATAAATCTTACTTCACTCTCACAAATCTTATTCCATCATGCCCCTTCTTTCAGCCTGGTGTGAACAATGTTGGGCCTAAACCTTCCACAGTAATTCTTTATCAAAAGAGCTTCTGATCTATAAGTAATTAAGTTATGTTGTAAATAATCCTTTACAGCCACATTCAATGGGTCATAGGTTGTGTAGAATCATCCAGCAAATGAAGAACATTTATAGCATCATCACCATCAGTTTCCCTCATTTGGCTTCTTCTGTATACTGACATTTTTTTTAGAAAACAGATTAATAGCTTTGCATTATGCCAAGGAGTTTTATTATAAAGCCAGGGTTACACTGGTGTATGGAATGCAATGTAAGAGAATCAGATGCTGTATGCTAATTAGAGATGAGATAACCTTCCCGGGTCACATTCGCCAATTTAAGATTCAGTATGAGCCTTGGCCAGTTCGGTTCGGGCTCGTCTACCCAAGCACTTTTCTCAAAAGTCGGCAATATTTGGTAACTGTTTTCTGGCAGAAAACCCACACTCTAACCCATCACAGCCATGTCAAGTATTGGCATTCCTGTGACTGGCAAGGAAAATCACTGTAAAAAAAAAAAAAAAGGAAGCAAAAGGGTTAAAGCACAACATACTTACTGAGTCTGCCCGCAACTGTAACTGCTCCGGCGGCTGTGCTTCTGGGGCTGCTCATGATCCCTTATAAATATTCACTGCTTTCTCTGCCCACCTGCATCTCCAACTAGCTGCAGTCAGACCTCGCCCCCATACATCGTCTGTGATTGGTTGAAATCACAGACCCTGCCTGCAGGTCTATTATATCAAGGTGTAAAATACATAAATAAATAAATAATTAGGTGTAGGGTCCACCTATCTATTGATACCAGTACAAATAAAGCCCACAGCTACAGGCTGCAGCCCCCAGCCATGTGGTTATCTTGGCTGAGCATCAAAATAAGAGGAACCGCATGCGGCTTTTTTTATTATTTCAATAATTTGAAAAATTGCCATGCAGTTCCCCAGTCCCGCCATTTTGATACCCAGCCATGATAAAACTCGACAGCTGGGGGCTGGTATTCTCAGGCTAGGAAGACACATGCTTATTGGGTCCCCCCAGCCTAAAAATAGCAACCAGGATAAACATAATCCATATGGACAGATTACTTGAAAAAAATAGCACCTAGGATTCCCTACTTGTTACTCCAATAGGTGCAACAACTTCCACCAATAGACATAGAAAAGAAGGAGAAGCAGTGGAAACAAGTTACAAATTAACAAAGTAAAATTTATTATGCACACCTAGTAGTGAAGGGATAAAATACCGGACAGAACCACTGCTGATTATATGAATAGCAGGCATGTTCAATACAATGCAATGCATAAAAGTATATATAGTGATGATAACAATTATAATATAATATTGACCCAGTGGTCATCAGATCAAATATAAAAGACTCATCACAAGACCAATAAAACACTTATAGAGAACGAGAACATACCAACAGAAATAAGGTCACTAAGTGCGATGTTAAGTGCCAGCAGTGCCCAGGGGAGAGGGTCCCCAAACAGATGACGCATGTTTCACGTGATATACACACTTCTTCAGATCAGTATGTACGCAGGTGCCGGAATTAACATCTATGACGACGACAGGGGGAATAAGGCCAGGCAGACAGACAGGGGCGGGAAAAGATAGCAAGACCCGACCCACATATTCCCTTCCTGTTGCACCTGTCAATCAAAGAGCAGTGCATTGCTGGAACTTTACTTGCACATATTTCTGAAATAAAACATCCAATCTCAGAACAAAAGGTATGCTTAAATTCAGCAACCTAGCACCAGTATAGCACTGGCTTTACTTTATATATGAACATCCTGCTGGTTGGTTCCCTTTAACATGTCATATTAATTATATATTTTTTATGTTTTGCTGCTTTTGCGCATTTAAAATGTTAAAAAAAATAGTTCTGCATCACCATATTGTAGGGTAGGGACTTCAGCTGTTTTTTTTCTGCTGACAGAGCTGAAAGTGGGCTTTATTTTGCAGGAGTAGATGACATTTTCAGGGATATCATTTTTGTTTACATAAGAATTTTTTTATTGCATTTTATTCACCTTTGTGTTCGTTGGTATGATGAAATAACATCACTTTCATTTTTTAAGTTTTTCTTTGTGGAGGTAAAATAGTGTAACAGTATTATTGATCGGGTCATTCTGAACACAGAAATAATAAATATGTATTGTGCCATACTGAAAGCTCTTGGGCACGGAAATGATAAAGATCCACTGCTGGCAGCTCCCTTTACTATTGCTGACCAATAATGTCTCAGATGTGGTCAGGGGAAGATAGGTCTGGAGACCTTGCAGTCCATGGTAGGACATTCAGACCACGCAGACTGCTCACAGTAGGATGAGCAACATGTGGCCTGGCATAGTCATGTTGAAAAATGGTTACTGGTTACTGGGGCATTTTGGAGAAATTGCCTAACCTCTGGTTTTACAACCAAAACAATGAAACGCTGAGCTGTTAGAGTACCTGAACTGAAAAAAAAAAAAATATTATATATATATATATATATATATATATATATATATATATATATACACAGTAGAGGCCAAAAGTTTAGTAGACACACCTTCTCATTCAAAGAGTTTTCTTTATTTTCATGACTCTGAAAATTGTAGATTCACATTGAAGGCATCAAAACTGTGAATCAACACATGTGGAATGAAATACTTAAGAAAAAAGTGTGAAACAACTAAAATAATGTCTTATATTATAGGTACTTCAAATTAGCCACATTTTGCTTTGACTACTGCTTTGCACACTCTTGGCATTCTCTTGATGAGCTTCAAGAGGTAGTCACCAGAAATGGTTTTCACTTCACAGGTGTGCCCTGTCAGGTTTAATAAGTGGGATTTCTTGCCTTATAAATGGGGTTGGGACAATCAGTTGTGTTGTGCAGAAGTCTTGTGGATACACAACTGATAGTCTTACTGAATAGATTGTTAGATTTTGTATTATGGCAAGAAAAAAGCAGCTAAGTAAAGAAAAAGAAGTGGCCATCATTACTTTAACAAATGAAGGTCAATCAGTCTGAAAAATTGGGAAAACTTTGAAAGTGTCCCCAAGTGCAGTGGCAAAAACCATCAAATGCTACAAAGAAACTGGCTCACATGAGGACCACCCCAGGAAAGGAAGACCAAGAGTCACCTCTGCTGCGGAGGATAAGTTTATCCGAGTCACCAGCCTCAGAAATCGCAGGTTAACAGCAGCTCAGATTAGAGACCAGGTCAATGCCACACAGATTTCTAGCAGTAGACAAATCTCTAGAACAACTGTTAAGAGGAGACTTTGTGCAGCAGGACTTCATGGTAAAATAGCTGCTAGGAAACCACTGCTAAGGACAGGCAACAGGCAGAAGAGACTTGTTTGGGCTAAAGAACACAAGGAATGGACATTAGACCAGTGGAAATCTGGGCATTGGTCTCATGAGTCCAAATTTGAGATCTTTGGATCCAATCACCGTGTCTTTGTGCGATGCAGAAAAGGTGAATGGATGGAGTCTATATGCCTGGTTCCCACCATGAAGCATGGATGAGACGGTGTAATGTTGTGGGTGGGTGCTTTGCTGGTGAAACTGTTGGGGATTTATTCAAAATTGAAGGCATACTGAACCAGCATGGCTACCACAGCATCTTGCAGTGGCATGCTATTCCATCTGGTTTGCATTTAGTTGGACCATCATTTATTTTCAACAGGACAATGACACCAAACACACCTCCAAGCTGTGTAAGGGCTATTTGACTAGGAAGGAGAGTGATGGGGTGCTACGCCAGATGACCTGGCCTCCACATTCATTAGACCTGAACCCAATCGAGATGGTTTAGGGTGAGCTGGACCACAGAGTGAAGGCAAAAAGGCCAACAAGTGCTAAGCATCTCTGGGAAGACCATTTCCGGTGACGACTTCTTGAAGCTCATCAAGAGAATGCCAAGAGTATATTTTCAGTTGTTTCACACTTTTTTGTTACGTATTTCATTCCACGTGTGTTAATTCCTAGTTTTGATGCCTTCATTGTGAGTCTACAATTTTCATGAAAATAGAGAAAACTCTTTGAATGAGAAGGTGTGTCCAAAATTTTGATCTATACTATGTGTGTGTGTGTGTGTGTGTGTATATATGTATATATATATATATATATATATATATATATATATATATATATATATAAAAACGTGGGTGTTTTTCAAATCATTTCAGATTTTTATTAACCCCGTCATGACTGGGTGATTTTCTGTTTTAGTTTTTGTTTTTTGCTCCCCTTCTTCCAAAAGCCGTAACTTGTACTCAGTGGTTATTTATTTACAGATGATCTTACTATTGTGGGTGTAACTATTCATTATCAAGTACTTTATATTCTCACCTCTCATTGTATTTACCTGTCCCGGTATTTTGTGCTTCCTCCTTCAATTCTCTGTTGTTATCATGTCCACCTATTTTTTTTAATAATCATAATAAAATATGTATTTTAAATTTATTTAGTGTCTTGAGCACAATTGCTTTCTATGATTTACAGATAATAAGTGACAGACTGCTGCAATCAGTGGAACTACTGTATGCTGCCAATAGAATGGACAACATACAGTAACAGACCTGACATTTTGAGTTCTTTGACTGTTTTGATTCAGGCCAATGATTCAGCCATGGTTTTGCTGGTTCTTTGTGTATCTAGATGGTTATATAACCACAGTGGCTTACTTGGCTTTTATTTTCTTGTTTTGGCACCATTTACAGTCTGATGAGTTACTTCTTGTTCTTTCTTTTTCAAGTGAACATCCAGATAACAGAACTTGGAAGGAGGCCATTAGAACTTGTATGATAAAAAAAAGTTCAGCGCTCACTCCACTGCACCTGAAATCTGTGCGTGTTCTGGCAGCAAAGGGGTTATATAAAGCAGATTTCCCTGCAATGAGTCCCACAGAATGCTTTCCATCAACGGAGGTCCAGATACAATAAAACTGCGTTAATATTATAGATCTGTTTCCAAAGCCTCTGAATTCCAAATGTGCACAATACGTTGAATCCTGGATACCTCCTGCCAATGTGCTGATCCGGAGCATCAACATGGAAATGTTTGTTTTACAAATTTGTAGATTTTAAGGGGAATTTTCACCTTCAGATGACTTTTTATGGATGGGACTGCACACACTCTAGATTTTACTAAGTACTACTTTATTTAAAATTTTTCATTCTCTTTATGTTTTATCTCCATTCATTTCAAAGGGAACCTGTCAGCTAATTTTTCACTATGAAATCAAAAGTATCACCCTCTGCAGCTCCTGGGCTGTATTCTATGAAGGTGTACCTTGTGCCCTGACTCCCATTGCAGACTCCAAAAATAACTTTATAAAACATGACCATTACATATGCTAATGACCTGTGTATACAGTACAGACCAAAAGTTTGAATACACCTTCTCATTCAAATTGTTTTCTTTATTTTCATGACTTGTAGATTCATCTTGAAGGCGTCAAAACTATGAATTAACACATTGTGGAATGAAATACTTAACAAAAAAGTGTGAAACAACTGAAAATGTCTTATATTCTAGGTTCTTCAAAGTAGCCACCTTTTGCTTTGATTACTGCTTTGCACACTCTTGGCATTCTCCTGATGAGTTTCAAGAGGTAGTCACCAGAAATGGTCTTCCAACAGTCTTGAAGGAGGTCTCAGAGATGCTTAGCACTTGTTGGCCCTTTTGCCTTCACTCCTCAGTCCAGCTCACCCCAAACCATCTTGATTGGGTTCAGGTCCGGTGACTGTGGAGGCCAGGTCATCTGGCGTAGCACCCCATCACTCTCCTTCTTAGTCAAATAGCCCTTACACAGCTTGGAGGTGTGTTTGGGGTCATTGTCCTGTTGAAAAATAAATGATGGTCCAAATAAATGCAAACCGGATGGAATAGCATGCCACTGCAAGCTGCTGTGGTAGCCATGCTGGTTCAGTATGCCTTCAATTTTGAATAAATCCCCAACAGTTTCACCAGCAAAGCACCCCCACACCATCACTCCTCCTCCATGTTTCACGGTGGGAACCAAGCATGTAGACTCCATCTGTTCACCTTTTCTGCATTGCACAAAGACACGGTAGTTGGATCCAAAGATCTCAAATTTGAACTCATCAGAGCAAAGCACAGACTACCACTGGTCTAATGTCCATTCCTTGTGTTCTTTAGCCCAAACAAGTCTCTTCTGCTTGTTGCCTGTCTTAAGCAGTGGTTTCCTAGCAGCTATTTTACCATGAAGGCCTGCTGCACAAAGTCTCCTCTTAACAGTTGTTCTAAAGATGTGTCTGCTGTTAGAACTCTGTGTGGCATTGACCTGATCTCTAATCTAAGCTGCTGTTAATCTGCTATTTCTGAGGCTCGTGACTCAGATAAACTTATCCTCCGCAGCAGAGGTGACTCTTGGTCTTCCTTTCCTGGGGCGGTCCTCATGTGAGCCAGTTTCTTTGTAGCATTTGATGGTTTTTGCCACTGCACTTGGGGACACTTTCAAGGTTTTCCCAATTTTTCAGACTGATTGACCTTCATTTCTTAAAGTCATTATGGCCACTCGTTTTTCTTTACTTAGCTGCCTTTTTCTTGCCATAATACAAATTCTAACAGTCAGACAGTAGGACTATCAGCTGTGTATCCACCAGATTCAGCACAAAACAACTGATGGTCCTAACCCCATTTACAAGGCAAGAAATCCCACTAAATAAACCTGACAGGGCACACCTGTGAAGTGAAAACCATTTCCGGTGACTACCTTTTGAAGCTAATCAAGAGAATGCAAACAGTGTGTAAAGCAGTAATCAAAGCAAAAGGTGGCTACTTTGAAGTACCTAGAATATAACACATATTTTCAGTTATTTCACACTTTTTTGTTAAGTATTTCATTCCACATGTGTTAATTCATAGTTTTGATGCCTTCAATGTGAATCTACAATTTTCAGAGACATGATAATAAAGAAAATTCTTTGAATGAGAAGGTGTGTCCAAACGTTGTCTGTACTGTATGTGTATATGTCAGCTTTATATTTTGTCCTATGTAAGACAGAATATTACAGCTATAGGTACATTTTCCCAGTAGCCAAAATGGTTAAAAAAATGGCACTCCCTTTTCTAAAGTGATTGACACTTAGGGGGAAGGACACCTCCTCATAAATACATCAGAGTCATTAACTATGTGTATGTTACCCTTATATTGTATATTACAGGAGAAAAGGACTTGGGCAAAATAGTGGATCCCAGATTCAACATGAGCGAACAGTGTGGTGCTGCAGCCAAAAATGCTAACAAAATACTGGGACAAGACAAGCATTGAATCCTACTCTGCTCTGCTCCGACCCCACCTGAATACTGTGTACAGTTCTGGGCACTCCAATTTAAAAAAGACATCAATATATTGGAGCAAGTTCAGAGAAGAGCAACCAAAATGGTAGAAGGTCTGCAAACAATGTCCTTTGAAATTCTAGGAATGTTTAGCTTGCAGAAGAGAAGGCTGAGAAGAGACTTAATAGCGGTCGACAAGTATGTGAAAGGTAGTCACAGTGCAGAGGGAACCACTCTATTTTCATTAGCACAAAGAAGTACAAGAAGCAATGGCATGAAACAAACAAGGAAGGAGATTCAGTTTACAAATTAGGAAATACTTTCTGAATGAAAGAGCAGTTGGAGAGTGGAAGAGGCTACCATGGGAGGTGGGGAGCTCTCCATCACTGGAAATTTTCAAGCAAAAACTGGATAAACATATGGCTGGGATGATTTAGGAAAACCTGCACTCGCAGGGGATTGGACTCGATGGCCCTTGAAGTCCCTTCCAACGCTACCATTCCATAATTCTATGATTTGGCATTGTATGAAACTTATAGATCCATTCAACTATATTATGTTGTCACTTGATACAATTACTGTGTATTAGTGTCATGCAAGAACCAGGAGAAGTCCGGCACACAGTGAAACACACAGCAAACAAGGGGTACAACAGGGACACTTTAACAATGGTGGACCTTACAGCTAGGGATAGGAGTGAAGGGACACCTCCTGGACTCACTTCAAGCTGTTTTCTGAGCTCCCTAAGGTTCCTATATGGGGTGTTTCAACCCGTCGCTGAGCCAGATACATAATCCCTCACTAGCCCTGCAAACACCCTGGCTAGTGAAATAGCTGGTGAGAGACTCTAATCCCACCACTGCACTAATCAAGATGGAAGGGAAGGAAAACAGACAGGGGAAAAAACAAAAGGATAAGGTCCAACTTCAGGACTGCACCCTACACCACTTCACACAACAAGGGCTTCAGCAACTCCTTACACCTCCAGGCCTAGGTTCTGAATAGATTCAGAATAGCTGGCGCCCTTACTGGGAGATGTGACGATATATAGGGGTGGGAGTGGTCACAAACCGGATGCAAATGAGGAAAGGTAATGAGAAGCTGCTTGCAAGGAAAACTGACATTAACTTTTAACGCATCAAAAGAAAGGAAACACATTTAATATAGAGAGTCTCAGAGAACTGTGAGACTCCGGGCCTTAACCTGTCACAAATTTCTAAATGCAGAGAGACTATCATGACAATTTGCAGCTAAAGCTGAATTACAAAAAGCTCCAGGGAAGTAAAAAAGGACAACATAGGCGTTAAGAATGGGCCGTGCTCTAGTGCACAATTGCCACAAGAACATTAGAAGGCATTGTAGTTGGCAAAAGGTACAGTGGATATAAAAAGCATAGACATCCCTGTGTCCACACAACTTCTTTTAGGTATGTTTGTTTACATAACAAATGCCTGGTATTTTAATAGGGATGTGTAGGCTTTTTATATTTTCTTTATCTATGGCCAACAGGGAGCCATCTAAATAGGAGTGGCAGCATTGTGACAAAAAAAAATCATACATATCAGGATGAATGCGTTGTATTTCACAATTTGATGAATTCTCTCTCACGAACTCTTTGCCACTCTTGCCACTCTCAGTGATCACTACTGTAGGAACTCATAGCATTGTGACTTGCATGATGGCTTTCCAGCTTGTTGGGGGCATTATGACTTTTTTGGAGACATTGTGGACTGTGTGTGGATACTGTCAACCACACTTTGTGAGAACATTTTTGTGGGACATTTGTAGTAGACATTCTAAAGGCCCTGTTACACGCAATGACATATCTAACGATATGTCGTCGGGGTCATAGATTTCGTGACGCACATCCGGTGTCGTTAGTGACGTCGTTGCGTGTAACAGCTACAAGCGAGTGTTAATGATCAAAAATACTCACCTAATCGTTAATCGTTGACACGTCGTTCATTTTCAAAATCTCGTTGGTCATTGTGGACGTAGGTTGTTCGTCGTTCCTGAGGCAGCACACATCGCTACGTGTGACACCCCGGGAATGACAAACAACAGCTTACCTGCATCCTCCGGCAACGAGGTGGGCGTGTCGTTAATGCAGCTGCGCTCTGCCCCTCCACTTCTATTGGTCGCCCGCTGTGTGACGTCGCTGTGACGGCGCATGAACCTCCCCCTTAACGAAGAGGTTGTTCGCCGCCCACAGCGACGTCGCTAGGAAGGTAAGTACGTGTGACGGGTGTTAGCGATCTTGTGCTCCACAGGCAGCGATTTGCCCGTGATGCAGAAACGACTGGGGCGGATGCTTTCACGAGCGACATCGCTAGAGATGTCGCTGCGTGTAAATCCCCCTTAAGGCATCTGTGTTTGACCTTCATAGAGCATCTTTGGATTACTCTTAACTGCTTATTGTACATTTTCTTAGAATTGTATGATGAGTACATTCATTTCTTTCAATTACCGTATTCTTCATGAGCTAATAACGTATTCTTATGTCAAAATTTAAAAACAATGAGTTTTTTTGCTAAAATAAGTTAACATTGATTTCCACTTACAATTAATTGCACATGAAAAGTGGATTTGGTATGATAAAAATTAGTAATTCATTGTTTGCGGTGGGAAAATAAGTTTTACATACACAAGTCAGATAACATTTTGAAAACTGCCTGTACCGCCCCCCTTTTACCAATTAGAAAATTACAAGTATAAGATATATAACCAAGTATAAAAAATCAATGATGTACAGAATTATCTGTGTTTGCAATGAATTATGATATTTCCTAACAGCATTATGAAAGATTTGTGAGTGTTCCGATCAGACAGTATCCTCCATGCCATATATTTCATTATCACCATGAAGCAGCTGGATATAATTGTTCGGTTTTACAACTCATTAGAACATATCTCAAGACATAGAACAGACCATCATTGTCTCTTGTTCAACCAAGATAATTCTACCAGTCTAGCCAAAAAGAGGTATTTAGGGGTTAAACAAGCTTAAGTTCTTTGGATACAGGGATACTATACTGTAGGTTGATGATAGAAAGAGTCCACGGCCAATAATTTAACGCAAAGTGTTGTTTCCTGGCTAATAATATTGAAAGGATGTGTACTACAGCCAACAGACAAGACTGATTACACTAAAGAATAAGTTGTTATCTAACATTTAGGCGGGCTTTGCACACTACGACATCGCAGGTGCGATGTCGGTGGGGTCAAATTGAAAATGACGCACTTCCGGCATCGCATGCGACATTGTAGTGTGTAAAGGCTCGATGATACGATTAACGAGCGCAAAAGCGCCGTAATCATATCATCGGTGCAGCGTCGGCGTAATCCATGATTACGCTGATGTGACGGTTCGATGTTGTTCCTCGTTCCTGCGGCAGCACACATCACTGTGTGTGAAGCCGCAGGAGCAAGGAACATCTCCTACCGGCGTCACTGCGGCTTCCGTAGGATATGCGGAAGGAAGGAGGTGGGCGGGATGTTTACATCCCGCTCATCTCCGCCCCTCCACTCCTATTGGCCGCCTGCCGTGTGACGTCGCAGTGACGCCATACGACCCGCCCCCTTAATAAGGAGGCGGGTCGCCGGCCAGAGCGACGGTCGCAGGACAGGTGAGTCCATGTGAAGCTGCCGTAGCGATAATGTTCGCTACGGCAGTTATCACAAGGATATTGCAGCTGCGACGGGGGCGGGAACTATCGCGCTCGGCATCGCAGCATCGGCGTGCGTTGTTGCAGCGTGCAAAGTGCCCCTTAACCTTCTTTGTCATTCCTATTAGTTGCTTATTACACTTAAGGCCACGTCACACTAAGCAACATCGCTAGCAACATCGCTGCTAAGGAACAACTTTCGTGACGTTGCTAGCGATGTTGCTGTGTGTGACATCCAGCAACAACCTGGCCCCTGCTGTGAGGTCGTTGGTTGTTGCTGAATGTCCTGGGCCATTTTTTAGTTGTTGCTCTCCCGCTGTGAAGCACACATCACTGTGTGTGACAGCGACAGAGCAACAACTAAATGTGCAGGCAGCAGGAGCCAGCTTCTGCGGACGCTGGTAACCACATTAAACATCGGGTAACCAAGAAGCACTTACCTTGGTTACCTGATGTTTACCTTCGTTACCAGCGTCCGCCGCTCTCAGCTGTCAGTGCCGGCTCCTGTTCTCTGCACACATAGCCGGAGTACACATCGGGTAATTAATCCGATGTGTACTGTGGCTAGGAGTGCAGAGAACAGGAGCCGGCACTGACAGCTGAGAGCGGCGGATGCTGGTAACGAAGGTAAATATCGGGTAACCAAGGTAAGGGCTTCTTGGTTACCCGATGTTTACTGTGGTTACCAGCGTCTGCAGAAGCCGGCTCCCTGCTGTCTGCACACGTAGCAGAGTACACATTGGTTTATTAACCCGATGTGTACTGTGGCTAGGTGTGCAGGGAGCCAGCGCTAAGCGGTGTGCGCTGGTAACCAAGGTAAATATCGGGTTGGTTACCCAATATTTACCTTAGTTACCAAGCGCAGCATCGCTTCCACGCGGCGCTGCTGGCTGGGGGCTGGTCACTGGTTGCTGGTGAGATCTGCCTGTGTGACAGCTCACCACCAACCCGTGTAGCAAGGCTCCAGCGATCCCTGCCAGGTCAGGTTGCTGGTGGGATCGCTGGAGCGTCGCTTAGTGTGACATCTCACCAGCGACCTCCTAGCAACTTACCAGCGATCCCTATCAGGTTGTATCGTTGTTGGGATCACTGGTAAGTTGTTTAGTGTGACTGGGCCTTTAGGAATGGAAAGTCATTCACAGCATTATTTTACCATTTATTTTAGTCTAATTTTCACAAAATCATTAAGTAATTTGCTTCATTATCTGTGAGTATTTTTTACCACGTTAATTCTAAAAAAAAAAAAAAAAAAATACTGTAAGTATAGTAGCATGTTTCATCGTAACCTAGTATTAAAAATACTGAGACATTTCCACTCTATGGCTTCACTTCCAAAGAGGAAAATGTTCACTCTCAAAGTAATGAAGCACTTAAGTTATGATGGAGCACAGATTTTCCTCATGTAGGTTACAGAATACTTTCTGGAGCAGCTGCCAATGGCATGAAATTGTATATAATGTTAGTATAAAATGCAGCTCAAATTGCTTGTTAAAAAATTTAAAGAAATTTACAAATATCTCACAAGATCAATCTAAATTACTATCATTAATTGTGTTAGTTCAGCTAATTTAATTTTTCCTTGGTCAGTGATACTAGCAATAGGAATCTGGGCTATATATTCAAAGTATAGTCAAGGAATAGCGACAGGAAGGAAACGGCATTGGAAGTGCTTCGACACTCCAAAAGCACTTAAGTCTCATGTGGTTTAAAACAGAATTCATTAAGTCAGTGTGCAACAGATTGCAAAAAAAGTGTGGATGACAATATATTTAAGAGAGTAATATGACCATATAAACAGTTTTGGGGGGAAGGTTGCATCATTCCGATAAATTCCCTTTTAATGTAGATCTAAACTTAACACACAGAATGAGATGATTAATATCTGATCACAGAAGGAGACTTAATAATAATAATAATAATAATAATATTTATTGATGTATCACCAATATATTCCGCAGCACTTTACAGTTCAGAGGGGACATATACAAACAATATCAAGCACTACAGAATAACACAATTAAACAGAAACCAAGATGAGTAAGGTTCCTGTTCACGAACTTACAGTCTATGATGAAATAGGGGAGGCACAAAAGGTAAATGGTAAAAAGTGCTTGTATTGTATGATCCGGCCATCAATATAATAAATAGGGGATTCATATATCGCTGCATGAAACGGTCACTATCCAGTATGCGTACAAGTAAAGGTAGAGAGGGCTATTAAGTGCATAGAAGGTATGTAAAGAGAAGATAAAAAGGACCAGATTTTGGCAAAAATATTGTAAGGGCAAAACATGAGTTAGATAAGTGAGGTGATAGGCCAGTCTTAAGAAATACATTTTTAGGGTACGCTTAAAACTGTGGGCATTTTAAATTGAGAGAATTGTCCTGGGTAGTGCGTTCTAGAAAATTGGCGCAGCTTGTGAGAAATCTTGTATATGGGAGTGGGAATTTCGGATTATAGAGGATGACAGTCTTAGGTCATTAGCGGGACAGAGGGTACAGGTAGGGTGATGGACAGAGATGATGGAAGAGATATAGGGCTGTGCATAATTGTGGAGAGCTTTGTGGGTGACATAGATAAAGTTTTTATTATGCTCTGTAGTGAATGGGCAACCAGTGCAACGACTGACACAAGGTGGAGGCATTGGTGTAGAGGTTATAAATAGAGATGAGCGATGTTCAATTCGAACCGTTCGCCAATTTCAAATTAGAGTGATTTTGGGGGGTATTCGAGTCGTTCGATGAACTCAAACGATTTGCTTCAAGTTTGGCAGTTCGAGTTACCATTCTATAACGGTTCGATCACCAAAAGCGTGGCTTTTCACAGTAAGGCTATGTGCGCACATTGCGTATCTGCATGCGTCCTGCGTCCCCAGCACAATCCCTCTCTGTTTCCTACTAACCGATCACGGTGCGACGCTGCACGGCTGTCACAAAGATCTGGCGGCTTTTCCTCTTCTGAAAATGGCTGCCGCTCATTATTCAATCTGATATTCCCTGCTTTCCCTGCCCACCGGCGCCCATGATTGGTTGCAGTCAGACACACCCCCACGCTGAGTGACAGCTGTCTCATTGCAACCAATCACAGACGCCGGCGGGCCGGTCCATATCGTGCAGTAATATAAATAAATAAATAATACAAAAAAAAACCTGCGGTTCCCCCCAATTTTGATACCAGCCAGGATAAAGCCACACGTCTGGATGCTGGTATTATCAGGATGGGGAGCACCACGTTATGGGGAGCCCACCACCCTAACAATATCAGCCAGCAGTCGCCCAGAATAACCGCATCCATTAGATGCGAAAGTCCCGGGACTCTACCCAGCTCATCCCGACTTGCCCTGGTGTGGTGGCAATCGGGGTAATAAGGGGTTAATCATGGCAGGTGTCTCCCCAAGATATCTTCCATGATTAACCTGTAAGTGAAAGTAAATAAACACACACAACGAAAAATCCTTTATTTGGAATAAAAGACAAAAAAACGCCCTCTTTCACCATTTTATTAAAATCCACAAATACCCCTCCAAGTCCGACGTAATCCACAGAGGTCCCACGACGCTATCAGCTTTGATACGTGAAGCTGACAGGAGCAGCAGTAGAACATGAGCGCTCTGTGTCAGATCCACGCAGCAACTGAAGTCAGCCGCGCTGTCAGCGGGGACGACACTGAGGTAATGCCTGCGTGTGCGGTGATGATTGGGGCGATAGTGCCGGTGTTTGTGCAGTGATGATGCGTACAATAGTGCCTGCGTGTGTGCGGTGATGAGTGCGGTAATGCCAGTGTTTGCCCTCCCATCCATCCCTCCATCCCTCCCTTCATCCATTCATCCCTCCCTCCATCTCTCCATCCATTCATCCCTCCCTTCATCCCTCCCTCCATCCCTCTATCCCTGCATCCATCTCTACATCATCCATCCATCCCTCCATCCATCCCTCCATCCCTCCCTCCATCGCTCCCTCCATCCCTCCCTCCATCCATTCATCCATCCATTCATCCCTCCATCCCTCCATCCATTCCTCTATCTGTCCATGCATCCCTCCATCCATCCCTTCATCCATTCATCCATCCCTCCATCCATCCCTCTCTCCATCCATCCATCCATCCATGGCTCAATGGGTAGAGCTACTTCCTAAGGAGAATTAGTTCACGAGTATGAGTCCCGGTCGTCCCAGTAAAGAATTTAATTTATTTATAATTTAAATGATTATTATTTATTTATAATTATAATTTAATTTAATTATTCACTGAGGGGAGGAGCCGGACATCAGCTGTGAGCCGTGGGACACACCTCTAAAATCAGAGCAGTTCACGGAATGAGGCTGCATTGCTCTCTCCTCTCTCTCTCCTCTCTCTCTTCTCTCTCTTCTCTCTCCCTCTCTCCTCTCTCTCTCCCTCTCTCCTCTCTGCTCTCTCTCTCTCTTCTCTCTCCTCTCTCTTTCCTCTCTCTCCTCCCTCTCCTCTCTCTTTCTTCTCTCTCTCTTCTCTCTCTCGTCTCTCTCTCAGAACTGGCGATGATCAGCTGATGCGGTCACCTGACGGAATCAGCTGACACTATAAGTTGAGCCGTGAGGCCGGCTTTTTACCGCCCGGTCGTCTAAACTATCAGCTGATGCTGTCGGACAGGAGTCTGCACAGAAGTGTGTAGTTTTTTGGGTTTTTTTGCACAGATGCTGATTGTAAAAATACAATCAGCTGCTGTGTCATGTGATTCAGGCCCTTGAACCTGACACATCATCTGATCGCTTTGCCTTCCAGCAAACTGATCAGATGATATTGGATCCGGATTGGACGGTGCGGGACCCTTGACCCAGGATTACTGCGGAGGGGTGTTATTTATTTCAATAAAGATGGAGTCACTAATTGTGTTGAGTTTTATTTCTAATAAAAATATTTTTTGTGTGTTGTGTTTTTTTTTATCTGTACTAGAAATTCATGGTGGCTATGTCTAATATTGGCGTGACTCCATGAATTTCGAGCTTACGGCCAGTTGATAATATACAGCTATCCCTAACCCCATTATTACCCAGCGAGCCACCCGTCACCAGGACAGCTGGAAGAGTTGGATACAGCGCCAGAAGATGGTGCTTCTATGAAAGCACCATTTTCTGGGGCGGCTGCGGACTGCAATTCACAGCATGGGTGCCCAGAAAGCTTGGGCATCCTGCGCTGCGGATTCCAATCCCCCAGCTGCCTACTTGTACCTGGCTGGACACAAAAATTGGGCGAAGCCCATGTCATTTTTTTTTAATTATTTCACGAAATTTGTGAAATAATTAAAAAAAAAAAAAGGGCTTCCCTACATTTTTGGTTCCCAGCCGGGTACAAATAGACAGCTGGGGGTTGGGGGAAGCTCGTAGCTGCCTGCTGTACCTGGCTAGCATACAAAAATATGGCGAATCCCACGTAATTTTTTGGGGGGCAAAAAACTCATGCATACAGTCCTGGATGGAGCACGCTGAGCCTAGTAGTTCTGCAGCTGCGGTCTGCTGTCTGTTGTCTGTATGGACAGCAGCTGCAGAACTTCAAGGCTCAGCATCCTCCATCCAGGACTGTATGCTGGAGGGAGAGGCGAGGGGAGCAGAACTGCAGGCTCAGCATACTTCATCCACTAGTGTATGCAGGAGAGCAGACAGCAGCTGCAGAACTACAAGGCTCAGCATCCTCCATCCAGGACTGTATGCAGGAGTTTTTTTCCCACCAAAAAAATGACGTGGGCTTCGCCATATTTTTGTATGCTAGCCAGGTACAGAAGGCAGGCTGCCCCCAACCCCCAGCTGCCTATTTGTACCCGGCTGGCAACCCAAAATATAGGGAAGCCCTTTTTTTAATTATTTCATGAATTTCATGAAATAATTAAAAAAAAAAAAATGACATGGGCTTCACCTCATTTTTGTGTCCAGCCAGATACAACTAGGCAGCTGGGGATTGTAATCTTCAGCACAGGTTGGCCCAAGGTTTCTGGGCCCCTCTGCTGCGAATTGCAGTCCGCAGCCGCCCCAGAAAATGGCGCTTTCATAGAAGCGTCATCATCTGGTGCTGTAAGCAGAGAAAAAAGAGGTAGGCAAAAAGCACTCAGCTCACTAGATAATATACAAATATGACAAAAGTTTTATTAATGGATCATTCAGTGCAAAATATTATAAAAACATTTAAAAACATGACACTGGCTCCACGACCTGAAGGAATAATGCTGGAGCAGAGCAAGGTAAGTACAGAAATAACAAGAAACTACCCACAGAACTAGCTACAGCAATATGGGTCAGTACAAAGCCCAAGAATGCCAACCTGAGTAAAGCCAGCAGCCTGTAGGAGACCAAATAATGTGGTATCAGTACAATATAAATCACAGAGCCGGTCACCAAGGCAGGAGTAGGGAATACAAACAAGGTCTAGCACTGTACATCCAAATAGGACCCAAAATGCTAGGCCTGGGCAAAACCATAGAATATACACATACCAGCAAGGGAATAATAACCCAAAAAGGTCCAAGGAGAATTATACCTAAATAAGGGCAAGGTAAAAGCCATATAGAAGTGTCAAAAAAAGAACACCGCCCGACGCGTGTCGCTCACAAGAGCTTCATCAGGGGAGGGTAGTGAGACAGGAAAATAGCATACATATATATACAAACACATATAATCACAAATCAAATACCGGTGTGTCAGTAGTTGGAGCTGTGTGTTCGGCGTCCGGAAATGGAAGGTGACAGGAAGTGAACTGTGGTGCGATCACAAAGTTCTTCCCCACCAAATAAGAATATACAGACGCAATTGCGCATGCGCGGATATACGAGCAAGGCGCAACCATCTAAGAGATCCTCCTGGAACTCAGGAAAAATAGGACGCAAAAGCGCATGCGCGGCGGCCGCCATGCAATCGGCGAGATATCATACTGCGCATGCGTCCCAAGCATACAGCGCAATCTGCTCCAAGGGAACGTCCAGATGTAAGCATGCATGGTAGCTGGAGATGTTTATAGTAAAATACATAAACAGTCGTGGCTGGTTACTAACAACTATTTAGATGGCTACAGACAATCATATCACATTTCAATTCAAGATAGAAAATGTAAAAGTGTGTTTTGATGAAGTACTGATATTTATAAGGAACAAGGACCAGGAACCCACACAAGGTCACTATCTTGTGCCAGAAAGATCAAAAGAGGCATCAAAAGATCAGAGGACAACTAATCGGACAAGGCTAGTCACATAATCAAAATACAGAGGTTTGTACAATGAGTACAGCATGATAGTGGCTAAGATCAGTCACTACCCTCCCCTGAGAGCATAAGCAAGCAGAACGACACATAAAGATGGACCAATAATACAAATGTCATTACAAAAGTGTAGATGTTAATATAAATTCCTCCAGTAGATATTTCAAAGGAAAGATGAAATACAAACAATGTGCCAAACATGCTAAAAAATGGGCAAAAGAAAAGTCAAGCGATTAGAATGTCCAAAGACCTGGAAACAACATATATGGGGTATAAGAAACAATGCACAAACAAAAAATGGGGATGGTCACTGGGGTGAATGGGAAAAACCATATTCACCCAAGGAACCCGGTAAAGAGCAACTCTTCATTAAGGCCTACTGGAGAGACCGAGTTTAGGCACCAAATCCACCGTGATTCCAGTTGTAGAAGCCGTTTGGTCAGATCCCCACCCCTAATGTTAGGTTTAAGGCGTTCCAAGCCCGCCACCCGCAGGCCTCTAGGGTTACCCCCATGATGGGATAAAAAATGAGATGCCACCGAGGTGAGCTTCTTACCTTTCCGTTGGTCACCAGCAGCCAAGTTGATGGTAGACACATGCTTCTGTATCCTTTTCCTGAGCTCCTGGGTAGTTTCCCCTACATAGAGCCTGTTGCAGGGACAAATGATAACATAAACGACACAGGAGGTTTTACAGTTGATGAACCCCTTCAATCTATGCTGACTACCCTCCGTGGGGTGTGCAAAACTGTCACGTACCAGCCGCATAAAAGGGCAAATGTTGCAATCCCCACAGGGGTAGGAGCCATTTCCAATGAAGCCATGTCCCAGGCGGTGAGTAGGCCTAACAAAATGGCTACTCACCAGTTTGTCACTGAGACTCGGCGCCCTTTTGGCTGTAATAAGGGGCTTATCACCAATCAGACCACAGATCCTTGGATCAATTTTAAGAATCTTCCAATGGCCTGATATTATTCTGCTGAATCCCTCTCACTGATTGTGGAAATTGGTGGTCAACCGAATCTGATGATCATCAGAACATGGTCTCCGTGTCAGCAGAGAGTCTTGAGTCTGCAGACTAGCTCGCTTGAGTGCTCTAGATAAGGGTTTTTTTGGGTAACCCCTCTGTGTAAACCGCCTAGTGAGATCCTCGGCTTGTGTCTGGAAATCAGCATCATCCGTACAGTTTCTTCTGACCCTAAGATACTGACCAACAGGTATTCCAAGTTTAAGGTGATGAGGATGAAAACTGGAAAATTGTAAAAGCCCATTGATGGCAGTGGGCTTACGATAGAGGTTGGTATGCAGGTGATGGTCTACCACAGATAAGGACAAATCCAAGAAGATACCGCCTGTGTTGGAGATACAAGAAGTCAAAAAGATATTCAAAGAGTTGTCATTCAGGAAGGCAATAAAGTTCTTGCAATCCGATTCAGATCCTTTCCAAAGAAACATAATATCATCAATGAACCTGAACCAGCCAAGGACATTGGTGTTAAAGAAGTCAGATGGATAAACAATCCTCTCCTCCCACCACCCAAGGAAGAGATTCGCCACCGAAGGTGCACAACGGGCACCCATGGCCACGCCAGAGACTTGCCGGAAAAAAGCCCCATCGAAGGTGAAGTAGTTGTGTGAGAGCACAAATTTTAAAAGATCAATAAGAAAAGAGTCATGAAACCTATCCGTGATGTCCCTTTTGCGTAGAAAATACCCCACTGCCTCAAGACAGTCTGGATGAGAGATGTTGGAATAAAGGGATTCCACATCACAAGTGACAATTAGAATGCCCTTAGGGAGGGAAATGTCCTTGATGTTGGTAATAAAGTGGGTGGAATCCCTTATGTAAGAAGACACAGACTGAACTAGGGGTTGCAAAAAAAATTCAAGATAGGAACATGCCTTCTCACACAAACTACCCATACCTGCAACAATGGGGCGACCCGGTGGCTGGCGCAGATTCTTGTGAACTTTGGGCAACAGATAGAACGTTGCCACAGTAGGTTTTGGCACCCAGATGAAATTCTTCTCCTTTTTCGTGATGATGTTCAAGTCCAAGGCTGATCCAAGTAGATGGTCCAATTTGTTCAGAAAGATGGAGGTGGGATCCGAAGGCAGCCTAAAGTAAAAGTGTGGGTTCAGGAGTTGTCGCTTAGCTTCATTAGTGTACATCGCAATAGGCCAAAGTACAACATTCCCCCCTTTGTCAGCTTCTTTGATAACAAAGGTTTTGTTATCTCTCAGTTCCCTGATGGCCCGTTTTTCTCCAGAGCTTAGGTTATCACCAAAGCAAGGTTTATCAGGGAGCTGCATAATGTCTGCCTTGGTTAATTCAAAAAAGAGATTGACAGACGGAATCATAGAAAGGGGGGGTGCAGCAAGCGACTTATTCCTGAGCGGACAAATAGGCCTACCTGTAGAAGATTCGGATTCACTAAGCAGGTCAAGAAGATCCTGAAACACCTGTCGATCAGTATCATTGAGAGAATCAAACATAGCGGGTCTCCTATGAATGGCACGGAAGAGGAGTCTCCTACAAAATAAATATACATCCTTGATAAGTGTGAATTTATCAACAGTGTTAGTAGGAGAGAAGGTAAGTCCCCTTTCCAATACCTTTTGTTGTTCAGTGGAGAGGATGTGATCCGAAAGGTTGATTACCTGTAGGGTTCCTGCAATAGTAGGAGGAGTAGTTGTAGCCAAGTCCAGTGTAGCGTCAAGAGGAGAGGAGACATCTACTTGCGTCGGGAGGACCCCTTGTTGGCATCCCTCCACACTGCATTCCTGTAACCCATTCCCGGTCTTTTTGGGTTTCTTCTGACCCCTCCTGGTGCGGTATCGCCGTCGCTGTTTTCGGACGCTAAAAAAATCGCTATCACTAGTACTATCCCCATTTCGGGTACTAAAGGACCCACCTGCAGGCATGGTGACCCTAGTGTTCCCCCTGTGTCTCCACCTGAACATCGTCTGAGTTGAGAAATCATTTCTGTCTCTGCCAAACTTTTTCTTTTTACCCTCAATGATATTGCGTTCATATTTGTCCAAATCAGCCCCCAACCGTTCCTGAAAAGGCTGAACAAGATTATCTTTATCAAACCCAGATAGTTTGGACTCAAGCGACTTAATGTTAACCCTGGTACTGGCAAGTAGGGTCTTATCATGTTCAATCAACATGGCAATGAGAATTTTGGAACATTGCAATAAGCCCTTCTCCCAAGTTGCTTTAAATTCACCTTGTGCTTCCCAAGCCGGGAAAATCTGTACCCTAAGGCCACGAGGAACAATCCCAGTCCTAGAGTATTCCTCCAGACTCCTGATGTTCCACCAGAGCCTAATGCCCAATTTTTGAGCAGAGGTAATCTCTTTAGTCAATACAGAAAAATCATCATCAACAGGTCCAGCCACCTGTGTATTATTGAAGATGTTAACTGATTCATTCTGCCAGGAGGCTTCAGGGGCATCCCAAGATGATGCCATAATCCAGTAGAACACACAGACAAAAACCACCAACAACCGGAAGCGTATAAAAACTAAATAACTAAACAATTATAATGATCGTTATAATAAACGAGCGTGCCAGCCCTAGAAATGACCGAAGTCAATGTACAGGGAACAAAGCAAGAGACAGAGCTGCACAGCTATAATACCATATGAGAAATAGAAAAAAGTGAGGGTGCAGCCCTACCAAACAATATGTAAGCAGAGAAAAAAGAGGTAGGCAAAAAGCACTCAGCTCACTAGATAATATACAAATATGACAAAAGTTTTATTAATGGATCATTCAGTGCAAAATATTATAAAAACATTTAAAAACATGACACTGGCTCCACGACCTGAAGGAATAATGCTGGAGCAGAGCAAGGTAAGCACAGAAATAACAAGAAACTACCCACAGAACTAGCTACAGCAATATGGGTCAGTACAAAGCCCAAGAATGCCAACCTGAGTAAAGCCAGCAGCCTGTAGGAGACCAAATAATGTGGTATCAGTACAATATAAATCACAGAGCCGGTCACCAAGGCAGGAGTAGGGAATACAAACAAGGTCTAGCACTGTACATCCAAATAGGACCCAAAATGCTAGGCCTGGGCAAAACCATAGAATATACACATACCAGCAAGGGAATAATAACCCAAAAAGGTCCAAGGAGAATTATACCTAAATAAGGGCAAGGTAAAAGCCATATAGAAGTGTCAAAAAAAGAACACCGCCCGACGCGTGTCGCTCACAAGAGCTTCATCAGGGGAGGGTAGTGAGACAGGAAAATAGCATACATATATATACAAACACATATAATCACAAATCAAATACCGGTGTGTCAGTAGTTGGAGCTGTGTGTTCGGCGTCCGGAAATGGAAGGTGACAGGAAGTGAACTGTGGTGCGATCACAAAGTTCTTCCCCACCAAATAAGAATATACAGACGCAATTGCGCATGCGCGGATATACGAGCAAGGCGCAACCATCTAAGAGATCCTCCTGGAACTCAGGAAAAATAGGACGCAAAAGCGCATGCGCGGCGGCCGCCATGCAATCGGCGAGATATCATACTGCGCATGCGTCCCAAGCATACAGCGCAATCTGCTCCAAGGGAACGTCCAGATGTAAGCATGCATGGTAGCTGGAGATGTTTATAGTAAAATACATAAACAGTCGTGGCTGGTTACTAACAACTATTTAGATGGCTACAGACAATCATATCACATTTCAATTCAAGATAGAAAATGTAAAAGTGTGTTTTGATGAAGTACTGATATTTATAAGGAACAAGGACCAGGAACCCACACAAGGTCACTATCTTGTGCCAGAAAGATCAAAAGAGGCATCAAAAGATCAGAGGACAACTAATCGGACAAGGCTAGTCACATAATCAAAATACAGAGGTTTGTACAATGAGTACAGCATGATAGTGGCTAAGATCAGTCACTACCCTCCCCTGAGAGCATAAGCAAGCAGAACGACACATAAAGATGGACCAATAATACAAATGTCATTACAAAAGTGTAGATGTTAATATAAATTCCTCCAGTAGATATTTCAAAGGAAAGATGAAATACAAACAATGTGCCAAACATGCTAAAAAATGGGCAAAAGAAAAGTCAAGCGATTAGAATGTCCAAAGACCTGGAAACAACATATATGGGGTATAAGAAACAATGCACAAACAAAAAATGGGGATGGTCACTGGGGTGAATGGGAAAAACCATATTCACCCAAGGAACCCGGTAAAGAGCAACTCTTCATTAAGGCCTACTGGAGAGACCGAGTTTAGGCACCAAATCCACCGTGATTCCAGTTGTAGAAGCCGTTTGGTCAGATCCCCACCCCTAATGTTAGGTTTAAGGCGTTCCAAGCCCGCCACCCGCAGGCCTCTAGGGTTACCCCCATGATGGGATAAAAAATGAGATGCCACCGAGGTGAGCTTCTTACCTTTCCGTTGGTCACCAGCAGCCAAGTTGATGGTAGACACATGCTTCTGTATCCTTTTCCTGAGCTCCTGGGTAGTTTCCCCTACATAGAGCCTGTTGCAGGGACAAATGATAACATAAACGACACAGGAGGTTTTACAGTTGATGAACCCCTTCAATCTATGCTGACTACCCTCCGTGGGGTGTGCAAAACTGTCACGTACCGGCCGCATAAAAGGGCAAATGTTGCAATCCCCACAGGGGTAGGAGCCATTACCAATGAAGCCATGTCCCAGGCGGTGAGTAGGCCTAACAAAATGGCTACTCACCAGTTTGTCACTGAGACTCGGCGCCCTTTTGGCTGTAATAAGGGGCTTATCACCAATCAGACCACAGATCCTTGGATCAATTTTAAGAATCTTCCAATGGCCTGATATTATTCTGCTGAATCCCTCTCACTGATTGTGGAAATTGGTGGTCAACCGAATCTGATGATCCTCAGAACATGGTCTCCGTGTCAGCAGAGAGTCTTGAGTCTGCAGACTAGCTCGCTTGAGTGCTCTAGATAAGGGTTTTTTTGGGTAACCCCTCTGTGTAAACCGCCTAGTGAGATCCTCGGCTTGTGTCTGGAAATCAGCATCATCCGTACAGTTTCTTCTGACCCTAAGATACTGACCAACAGGTATTCCAAGTTTAAGGTGATGAGGATGAAAACTGGAAAATTGTAAAAGCCCATTGATGGCAGTGGGCTTACGATAGAGGTTGGTATGCAGGTGATGGTCTACCACAGATAAGGACAAATCCAAGAAGATACCGCCTGTGTTGGAGATACAAGAAGTCAAAAAGATATTCAAAGAGTTGTCATTCAGGAAGGCAATAAAGTTCTTGCAATCCGATTCAGATCCTTTCCAAAGAAACATAATATCATCAATGAACCTGAACCAGCCAAGGACATTGGTGTTAAAGAAGTCAGATGGATAAACAATCCTCTCCTCCCACCACCCAAGGAAGAGATTCGCCACCGAAGGTGCACAACGGGCACCCATGGCCACGCCAGAGACTTGCCGGAAAAAAGCCCCATCGAAGGTGAAGTAGTTGTGTGAGAGCACAAATTTTAAAAGATCAATAAGAAAAGAGTCATGAAACCTATCCGTGATGTCCCTTTTGCGTAGAAAATACCCCACTGCCTCAAGACAGTCTGGATGAGAGATGTTGGAATAAAGGGATTCCACATCACAAGTGACAATTAGAATGCCCTCAGGGAGGGAAATGTCCTTGATGTTGGTAATAAAGTTGGTGGAATCCCTTATGTAAGAAGACACAGACTGAACTAGGGGTTGCAAAAAAAATTCAAGATAGGAACATGCCTTCTCACACAAACTACCCATACCTGCAACAATGGGGCGACCCGGTGGCTGGCGCAGATTCTTGTGAACTTTGGGCAACAGATAGAACGTTGCCACAGTAGGTTTTGGCACCCAGATGAAATTCTTCTCCTTTTTCGTGATGATGTTCAAGTCCAAGGCTGATCCAAGTAGATGGTCCAATTTGTTCAGAAAGATGGAGGTGGGATCCGAAGGCAGCCTAAAGTAAAAGTGTGGGTTCAGGAGTTGTCGCTTAGCTTCATTAGTGTACATCTCAATAGCCCAAAGTACAACATTCTCCCCTTTGTCAGCTTCTTTGATAACAAAGGTTTTGTTATCTCTCAGTTCAGTTTGGATGTACAGTGCTAGACCTTGTTTGTATTCCCTACTCCTGCCTTGGTGACCGGCTCTGTGATTTATATTGTACTGATACCACATTATTTGGTCTCCTACAGGCTGCTGGCTTTACTCAGGTTGGCATTCTTGGGCTTTGTACTGACCCATATTGCTGTAGCTAGTTCTGTGGGTAGTTTCTTGTTATTTCTGTGCTTACCTTGCTCTGCTCCAGCATTATTCCTTCAGGTCGTGGAGCCAGTGTCATGTTTTTAAATGTTTTTATAATATTTTGCACTGAATGATCCATTAATAAAACTTTTGTCATATTTGTATATTATCTAGTGAGCTGAGTGCTTTTTGCCTACCTCTTTTTTCTCTGCTTACATATTGTTTGGTAGGGCTGCACCCTCACTTTTTTCTATTTCTCATATGGTATTATAGCTGTGCAGCTCTGTCTCTTGCTTTGTTCCCTGTACATTGACTTCGGTCATTTCTAGGGCTGGCACGCTCGTTTATTATAACGATCATTATAATTGTTTAGTTATTTAGTTTTTATACGCTTCCGGTTGTTGGTGGTTTTTGTCTGTGTGTTCTACTGGATTATGGCATCATCTTGGGATGCCCGTGAAGCCTCCTGGCAGAATGAATCAGTTAACATCTTCAATAATACACAGGTGGCTGGACCTGTTGATGATGATTTTTCTGTATTGACTAAAGAGATTACCTCTGCTCAAAAATTGGGCATTAGGCTCTGGTGGAACATCAGGAGTCTGGAGGAATACTCTAGGACTGGGATTGTTCCTCGTGGCCTTAGGGTACAGATTTTCCCGGCTTGGGAAGCACAAGGTGAATTTAAAGCAACTTGGGAGAAGGGCTTATTGCAATGTTCCAAAATTCTCATTGCCATGTTGATTGAACATGATAAGACCCTACTTGCCAGTACCAGGGTTAACATTAAGTCGCTTGAGTCCAAACTATCTGGGTTTGATAAAGATAATCTTGTTCAGCCTTTTCAGGAACGGTTGGGGGCTGATTTGGACAAATATGAACGCAATATCATTGAGGGTAAAAAGAAAAAGTTTGGCAGAGACAGAAATGATTTCTCAACTCAGACGATGTTCAGGTGGAGACACAGGGGGAACACTAGGGTCACCATGCCTGCAGGTGGGTCCTTTAGTACCCGAAATGGGGATAGTACTAGTGATAGCGATTTTTTAGCGTCCGAAAACAGCGACGGCGATACCGCACCAGGAGGGGTCAGAAGAAACCCAAAAAGACCGGGAATGGGTTACAGGAATGCAGTGTGGAGGGATGCCAACAAGGGGTCCTCCCGACGCAAGTAGATGTCTCCTCTCCTCTTGACGCTACACTGGACTTGGCTACAACTACTCCTCCTACTATTGCAGGAACCCTACAGGTAATCAACCTTTCGGATCACATCCTCTCCACTGAACAACAAAAGGTATTGGAAAGGGGACTTACCTTCTCTCCTACTAACACTGTTGATAAATTCACACTTATCAAGGATGTATATTTATTTTGTAGGAGACTCCTCTTCCGTGCCATTCATAGGAGACCCGCTATGTTTGATTCTCTCAATGATACTGATCGACAGGTGTTTCAGGATCTTCTTGACCTGCTTAGTGAATCCGAATCTTCTACAGGTAGGCCTATTTGTCCGCTCAGGAATAAGTCGCTTGCTGCACCCCCCCTTTCTATGATTCCGTCTGTCAATCTCTTTTTTGAATTAACCAAGGCAGACATTATGCAGCTCCCTGATAAACCTTGCTTTGGTGATAACCTAAGCTCTGGAGAAAAACGGGCCATCAGGGAACTGAGAGATAACAAAACCTTTGTTATCAAAGAAGCTGACAAAGGGGGGAATGTTGTACTTTGGCCTATTGAGATGTACACTAATGAAGCTAAGCGACAACTCCTGAACCCACACTTTTACTTTAGGCTGCCTTCGGATCCCACCTCCATCTTTCTGAACAAATTGGACCATCTACTTGGATCAGCCTTGGACTTGAACATCATCACGAAAAAGGAGAAGAATTTCATCTGGGTGTCAAAACCTACTGTGGCAACGTTCTATCTGTTGCCCAAAGTTCACAAGAATCTGCGCCAGCCACCGGGTCGCCCCATTGTTGCAGGTATGGGTAGTTTGTGTGAGAAGGCATGTTCCTATCTTGAATTTTTTTTGCAACCCCTAGTTCAGTCTGTGTCTTCTTACATAAGGGATTCCACCCACTTTATTACCAACATCAAGGACATTTCCCTCCCTGAGGGCATTCTAATTGTCACTTGTGATGTGGAATCCCTTTATTCCAACATCTCTCATCCAGACTGTCTTGAGGCAGTGGGGTATTTTCTACGCAAAAGGGACATCACGGATAGGTTTCATGACTCTTTTCTTATTGATCTTTTAAAATTTGTGCTCTCACACAACTACTTCACCTTCGATGGGGCTTTTTTCCGGCAAGTCTCTGGCGTGGCCATGGGTGCCCGTTGTGCACCTTCGGTGGCGAATCTCTTCCTTGGGTGGTGGGAGGAGAGGATTGTTTATCCATCTGACTTCTTTAACACCAATGTCCTTGGCTGGTTCAGGTTCATTGATGATATTATGTTTCTTTGGAAAGGATCTGAATCGGATTGCAAGAACTTTATTGCCTTCCTGAATGACAACTCTTTGAATATCTTTTTGACTTCTTGTATCTCCAACACAGGCGGTATCTTCTTGGATTTGTCCTTATCTGTGGTAGACCATCACCTGCATACCAACCTCTATCGTAAGCCCACTGCCATCAATGGGCTTTTACAATTTTCCAGTTTTCATCCTCATCACCTTAAACTTGGAATACCTGTTGGTCAGTATCTTAGGGTCAGAAGAAACTGTACGGATGATGCTGATTTCCAGACACAAGCCGAGGATCTCACTAGGCGGTTTACACAGAGGGGTTACCCAAAAAAACCCTTATCTAGAGCACTCAAGCGAGCTAGTCTGCAGACTCAAGACTCTCTGCTGACACGGAGACCACGTTCTGAGGATCATCAGATTCGGTTGACCACCAATTTCCACAATCAGTGGGAGGGATTCAGCAGAATAATATCAGGCCATTGGAAGATTCTTAAAATTGATCCAAGGATCTGTGGTCTGATTGGTGATAAGCCCCTTATTACAGCCAAAAGGGCGCCGAGTCTCAGTGACAAACTGGTGAGTAGCCATTTTGTTAGGCCTACTCACCGCCTGGGACATGGCTTCATTGGTAATGGCTCCTACCCCTGTGGGGATTGCAACATTTGCCCTTTTATGTGGCCGGTACGTGACAGTTTTGCACACCCCACGGAGGGTAGTCAGCATAGATTGAAGGGGTTCATCAACTGTAAAACCTCCTGTGTCGTTTATGTTATCATTTGTCCCTGCAACAGGCTCTACGCAGGGGAAACTACCCAGGAGCTCAGGAAAAGGATACAGAAGCATGTGTCTACCATCAACTTGGCTGCTGGTGACCAACGGAAAGGTAAGAAGCTCACCTCGGTGGCATCTCATTTTTTATCCCATCATGGGGGTAACCCTAGAGGCCTGCGGGTGGCGGGCTTGGAACGCCTTAAACCTAACATTAGGGGTGGGGATCTGACCAAACGGCTTCTACAACTGGAATCACGGTGGATTTGGTGCCTAAACTCGGTCTCTCCAGTAGGCCCTAATGAAGAGTTGCTCTTTACCGGGTTCCTTGGGTGAATATGGTTTTTCCCATTCACCCCAGTGACCATCCCCATTTTTTGTTTGTGCATTGTTTCTTATACCCCATATATGTTGTTTCCAGGTCTTTGGACATTTGCTATCCTTCTCCTGAGCTCCTTGGCTCCCTCCATGAGAATATGAAACGAAGTACCCTTTGCCGCCTTCGTTATTTGACTTTAATTGAACATTCGGATTACTGATCCTCGACAAACTCTGGTCATCTCTACATCTGGATTCCTATTGGATTTTTTTTTTTTTTCCCCCCTCTCTCGTCCACCTAAGGACTTGTTTTCGGGCTATATATATATATAATTTTTTTTTGTACTAATCGCTTGACTTTTCTTTTGCCCATTTTTTAGCATGTTTGGCACATTGTTTGTATTTCATCTTTCCTTTGAAATATCTACTGGAGGAATTTATATTAACATCTACACTTTTGTAATGACATTTGTATTATTGGTCCATCTTTATGTGTCGTTCTGCTTGCTTATGCTCTCAGGGGAGGGTAGTGACTGATCTTAGCCACTATCATGCTGTACTCATTGTACAAACCTCTGTATTTTGATTATGTGACTAGCCTTGTCCGATTAGTTGTCCTCTGATCTTTTGATGCCTCTTTTGATCTTTCTGGCACAAGATAGTGACCTTGTGTGGGTTCCTGGTCCTTGTTCCTTATAAATATCAGTACTTCATCAAAACACACTTTTACATTTTCTATCTTGAATTGAAATGTGATATGATTGTCTGTAGCCATCTAAATAGTTGTTAGTAACCAGCCACGACTGTTTATGTATTTTACTATAAACATCTCCAGCTACCATGCATGCTTACATCTGGACGTTCCCTTGGAGCAGATTGCGCTGTATGCTTGGGACGCATGCGCAGTATGATATCTCGCCGATTGCATGGCGGCCGCCGCGCATGCGCTTTTGCGTCCTATTTTTCCTGAGTTCCAGGAGGATCTCTTAGATGGTTGCGCCTTGCTCGTATATCCGCGCATGCGCAATTGCGTCTGTATATTCTTATTTGGTGGGGAAGAACTTTGTGATCGCACCACAGTTCACTTCCTGTCACCTTCCATTTCCGGACGCCGAACACACAGCTCCAACTACTGACACACCGGTATTTGATTTGTGATTATATGTGTTTGTATATATATGTATGCTATTTTCCTGTCTCACTACCCTCCCCTGATGAAGCTCTTGTGAGCGACACGCGTCGGGCGGTGTTCTTTTTTTGACACTTCTATATGGCTTTTACCTTGCCCTTATTTAGGTATAATTCTCCTTGGACCTTTTTGGGTTATTATTCCCTTGCTGGTATGTGTATATTCTATGGTTTTGCCCAGGCCTAGCATTTTGGGTCCTATTTGGATGTACAGTGCTAGACCTTGTTTGTATTCCCTACTCCTGCCTTGGTGACCGGCTCTGTGATTTATATTGTACTGATACCACACTATTTGGTCTCCTACAGGCTGCTGGCTTTACTCAGGTTGGCATTCTTGGGCTTTGTACTGACCCATATTGCTGTAGCTAGTTCTGTGGGTAGTTTCTTGTTATTTCTGTGCTTACCTTGCTCTGCTCCAGCATTATTCCTTCAGGTCGTGGAGCCAGTGTCATGTTTTTAAATCTTTTTATAATATTTTGCACTGAATGATCCATTAATAAAACTTTTGTCATATTTGTATATTATCTAGTGAGCTGAGTGCTTTTTGCCTACCTCTTTTTTCTCTGCTTACATATTGTTTGGTAGGGCTGCACCCTCACTTTTTTCTATTTCTCATATGGTATTATAGCTGTGCAGCTCTGTCTCTTGCTTTATCATCTGGTGCTGTATCCAACTCTTCCAACTGCTCTGGTGATGGGTGGCTCACTGGGTAATAATGGGTTAATACTAGCTTTGTTTTACTAGCTAGTATTAAGCCAGAGATTCTTAATGTCAGGCAAGTTTGACCAGGCCATTAAGAATCTCCAATAAAGGGTTAAAAAAAAGACACCACACAGAGAAAAATACTTTAATAGAAATAAATACACAGACACACTTAGAGACTACATGTTTATTACTCCCTCTCACTCCTCCACAATCCTGGTCTTATGTCTTCTTTCTCCTTCAACCCATGCAGATCTGCTACATCAGACAGCCCTGCATGGGAGGAAGACGCTGCTGTTCCCGTGCAGTCTAATCACTCAGTGAATGAGCAGAGGGTGCGGGTTGTAAGCGGTGACGTCGCCGCTGCCACCGTTGAAATAGTAATCTGACAGGCGGGTTACTATAGCAACAGTGATCTCCGATCACATTATTCCCGGTGCCACTATTCACCGGCTGTGGCATCCAGTTCTTGCATGTGGGCTGACTCTGTAAAGAGCGCCGACATGCAAGGACGGGGAGTCGACCATGTGCCCAAGCATCTCGCCGGTACACGGAGATGCTCAAACGAGCACCGCGTACTGGAGAGATGCACTGACAGGACCGCGCAGCGATGATCGGAAGGAAAAGCGGCGGGAGACAGAGTGCAGGACGCATGTCGGGGACCTGTAAGTATAATGGCAATGTTTATTTACTGTATGTGTATACAGTACAGACCAAAAGTTTGGACACACCTTGTCATTCAATGAGTTTTCTTTATTTTCATGACTCTGAAAATTGTAGATTCACATTGAAGGCATCAAAACTATGAGTTAAAACATGTCTAATGAAATACTTAAAAAAGTGTGAAACAACTGAAAATATGTCTCATATTCTAGGTTCTTCAAAGTAGCCACCTTTTGCTTTGATTACTACTTTGCACACTCTTGGCATTCTCTTGATGAGCTTCAAGAGGTAGTCACCGGAAATGGTCTTCCAACAGTCTTGAAGGAATTTCCAGAGATGCTTAGCACTTGTTGGCTCCTTTGCCTTCACTCTGCGGTCAAGCTCACCCCAAACCAACTCGATTGGGTTCAGGTCTGGTGACTATGGAGACCAGGTCATCTGACATAACACCCCATCACTCTCCTTCTTAGTCAAATAGCCCTTACACAGCCTGGAGGTGTGTTTAGAGTCATTGTCCTGTTGAAAAATAAATGATGGTCCAACTAAACGCAAACCGGATGGAATAGCACGCCACTGCAAGATGCTGTGGTAGCCATGCTGGTTCTGTATGCCTTCAATTTTGAATAAATCCCCAACAATGTCACCAGCAAAGCACCCCCACACCATCACACCTCCTCCTCCATGCTTCGAGGTGGGAACCAGCCATGTAGAGTCCATCCGTTCACCTTTTCTACAAAGACACGGTGGTTGGATCCAAAGATGTCAAATTTGGACTCATCAGACCAAAGCACAAATTTCCACTGGTCTAATGTCCATTCCTTGTGTTCTTTAGCCCAAACAAGTCTCTTCTGCTTGTTGCCTCTCCTTAGAAGTGGTTTCCTAGCAGCAATTTTACCATGAAGGCCTGCTGCTCAAAGTCTCCTCTTAACAGTTGTTCTAGAGATGAGAAGGTGTGTCCAAACTTTTGGTCTGTACTGTATGAATAATGTATTTTTATGTGTTTGTGTTTGCCTGCCATTGTTTTCAATGGGGTTCGAAGGTGTTCGTCGAACGTTCCCCGAACTGAGCCGCCGTTCTACGAACCGAACTGCACTCGAAAATTAGGGGGTGGCTCAACACTAGTTATAAAAGAATATGATCCTGGCTGCTGCAATCAGGATGTGTTGAACAGGGGAGAGTTTAATAAGTGTGAGACAGATTAGCAGGGAGTTGCAATAGTCCAGGAGAGAATGGATAAGAGAGACAGTAAGAGTTTTTGCAGAGTCAAAGGTAAGAAAAGCTTGAATTCTAGAGATGTTTTTGAGGTGGAGGTGACATGAACGAGCAAGTGATCGGATGTAGGGAGTAGAGTTGAGCGCGGTTCGCGGTTGGAGGTTCTCCAGTTCGCGGCTCGAGTGATTTTGGGGGCTGTTCTAGATCGAACTAGAACTCGAGCTTTTTGCTAAAGCTCGATAGTTCTAGATACGTTCGAGAACGGTTCTAGTAGCAAAAAGACAAGCTAATTACTAGCTGGCTTTCCGCTGTAATAGTGTAAGTCACTCTGTGACTCACACTATTATGAAATTTCAGTGTATAGTGTGCAGGAACAGCGCATTCAGATCACTGCTGTTTGGATAATGGCGATCGCCATTTTTTATTTTTTTTCCTTGTCTTCCTTCCATAAGCGCGCGCGTGTTGTGGGGCGGGCCAGCATGTCAGCCAATCCCAGACACACACACAGCTAAGTGGACTTTTAGCCAGAGAAGCAACGGCATGTGTGATAGGATGTCCATGTCACATGTCCCTGCATTATAAAAACGAGTATCTGCCAGTCCGGACGCCATTATCTCTTCTGCGTCTGGGTGTCAGTCACCGCCGGCGTAGCTCCTGTCTCCGATACTGCTGTGTACGCTCTATACACAGCGCTATACAGAATAGGGATAGAAGTTTCTTTCAGCCCTTCTAAGGGCTAATACCTGCAGGGTCAGAGCCATAGGTGACAGTCAGGCCAGTGAAAACAGATTTTAACAGCTACACAAGATGACAGCGTCTGTGTAGCTAAGCTCAGGGATTTCCTCGCTGCATTTCCCCATTAGGTGGGATAGAAAGGGAGGCTTCCTTTCCTCTACCCAGAGTCCCACAACCCTGCCACTGTACCCTCCTGCCCTTTGCACACTCAAACTCATTGTTACTAAGCCATTATACTAGCAAACACTGAGTAAACTTAGTGGCATCCTAAACGTGGCTGTTGGACTTCTGTATTGTCCCACTAGTGCAAAGATATTTGCAGCACCTCTGCCTGCATTGCACACTCAAACTCATTGTTACTAAGCCATTATACTAGCAAACACTGAGTAAACTTAGTGGCATCCTAAACGTGGCTGTTGGACTCCATTAGTGCCTCACTGGTGCAAATCTATGTGCATCACCTCTGCATGACACCCTCCGTCTCTGTTTTTAATAAGCTATAATGATAGCAAAAAATGCTGCCATTTAGTGGCATACAAGAACTGGCTGTTGTACTCCATTAGTGCCCCACTGGTGCAAATCTATGTGCAGCACCTCTGCATGACACCCTCCTGCTCTGTTTTTAATAAGCTATAATGATAGCAAACAATGCTGCCATTTAGTGGCATACAAGAACTGGCTGTTGTACTCCATTAGTGCCCCACTGGTGCAAATCTATGTGCAGCACCTCTGCATGACACCCTCCTGCTCTGTTTTTAATAAGCTATAATGATAGCAAAAAATGCTGCCATTTAGTGGCATACAAGAAGTGGCTGTTGTACTCCATTAGTGCCCCACTGGTGCAAATCTATGTGCAGCACCTCTGCCTGCATTGCACACTCAAACTCATTGTTACTAAGCCATTATAATACGAAAAAATGAGTAAACTTAGTGGCATCCTAAAAGTGGCTGTTGTACTCCATTAGTGCCCCACTGGTGCAAATCTATGTGCAGCACCTCCGCATGACACCCTCCTGCTCTGTTTTTAATAAGCTATAATGATAGCAAAAAATGCTGCCATTTAGTGGCATACAAGAAGTGGCTGTTGTACTCCATTAGTGCCCCACTGGTGCAAATCTATGTGCAGCACCTCTGCATGACACCCTCCTGCTCTTTTTTAATAAGCTATAATGATAGCAAAAAAATGCTGCCATTTAGTGGCATACAAGAAGTGGCTGTTGTACTCCATTAGTGCCCCACTGGTGCAAATCTATTTGCAGCACCTCTGCATGACACCCTCATGCACATTTTGCTACGCTAATTTTATAGCAAACTCAGGGAATTCCTTGCTGCATTTGATCATTCGGAGGGATAGAAAGTGAGGCTTCCTTTACTGTCCTGGTACCCACAGAACACGGCCACTGTACCCACCTGTCCACTTTTGCCACGCTATTTAATTTGCCCAAAGAGCTGACTCTTTTTCTGCCTTCCTAAAATTGTCTGTAAGGGTATGTGCACACGTTGCTTTTTACCTGCTTTTTTGCTGCTTTTTCTTCTGCGCTGTTTAATGCCAAAATGGATGTGTTCTTCTATTCAAGCAAAGTCTATGGGAATTTGGGTTTCTTGTTCACACTATGTTGTTCAAAGTGCTGCCTTTTTGTGGCAGAACTTTGGTCAAAAACTCAGCTTTGCAGTGCAAAACCCAAATGGCAAAAACAATTGACATGTTGCTTCTTTGAAAAGCTGAGTTTTTGACCAAAGTTCTGCCACAAAAAGGCAGCATTTTGAACAACATAGTGTGAACAAGAAACCCAAATTCCCATAGACTTTGCTTGAATAGAAGAACACATCCATTTTGGCATTAAACAGCGCAGAAGAAAAAGCAGCAAAAAAGCAGGTAAAAAGCAGGTAAAAAGCAACATGCGCACATACCCTAATACTAAGTTAGTGTTCCTTTGCTGCCAAGCAAGGTACAACACATGTGCATTCTACACTCCTTTCCATTTCTGGAATGCAATTATTAAATGCAGGTAGTCCAGCCAATCTGTGACGAAGGTGCAGGTGTGGATATAATGTAGAAAAAACAAAAAGCCAGCACCAAATGTGCACTTCAGCACTAAACATTCCAAACTGTACTTATTATAAAAATTTTGAGATTTTTGGCAAAAAATTGCAATTTCTTGAGCTGCCTCGCCACGTCACGGCAAATCTCATTTGAGGCAGTCCTACACTAAAATATTATTATAAAATGTGCCATACGGCCACACATATGAATAGTAGAACTGCTCTTAGCAGCACTCACCTGGTCTATTTCAATCCCGTACCCATGACTGAGTCATGGCTGTGGGCGGGACAGGTCCAAGCAAATGTGAGTGAGTGCTGCTAAGAGCAGTTCTACTATTCATATGTGAGGCCGTATGGCACATTTTATAAAAATATTTTAGTGTAGGACTGCCTCAAATGAGATTTGCCGTGACGTGGCGAGGCAGCTCAAGAAATTGCAATTTTTTGCCAAAAATCGCAAAATTTTTATAATAAGTACAGTTTGGAATGTTTAGTGCTGAAGTGCACATTTGGTGCTGGCTTTTTGTTTTTTCTTCATTGAATTGGTCGGTGGTTGACCTCCACCTTGCTATGCACCCCAATTTGGGATGTATTCCATCTGTCTAGATTTTGGCGGTTGGTGACTGTTCACATTAAGTCATCAGGCCTTGTCCACAGGCTTTTTACTTCATGCAGCATTTGCTTGGACCTGTCCCGCCCACAGCCATGACTCAGTCATGGGTACGGGATTGAAATAGACCAGGTGAGTGCTGCTAAGAGCAGTTCTACCATTCATATGTGAGGCTGTATGGCACATTTTATAAAAATATTTTAGTGTAGGACTGCCTCAAATGAGATTTGCCGTGACGTGGCGAGGCAGCTCAAGAAATTGCAATTTTTTGCCAAAAATCTCAAAATTTTTATAATAAGTACAGTTTGGAATGTTTAGTGCTGAAGTGCACATTTGGTGCTGGCTTTTTGTTTTTTCTTCAGTGGATATAATGTAGCCTGCATCCAATGTTGGTTTTCTCGATGTCTGACAGCTCAACAATACCATCTGTTTCCACTTCCAAAACAAGTGATGACCTGCCAATCACACTTCCTGTTGCGTGTAAAGGGGTGGAAGTTCAGTGTGAAAAACCATGTGAGACTGCTGTCCCCACAGTCACAGAGGATGAAGAGCACGCAGATGCACTTGATGAGGCAGGCGGTGGTTGCACAGGCACGCTAGGCCGCATTGTAGCACAGTGAAATTCACATTGCGACTTATGCTTCATTTTAAGTCGTGTACAGAGTGGGCTCCCCAGTATGCAGCAAAATCAGGCAACAGGAAAAGGACTCTAGTCAGTTGGGTTGATAAATGATTGTTTAACTTTACCAAAACAAACAATAAGAACCATGCATACAATTTAAATAATTGAACAATCTATTCTGTTGCCTACTACCTGCTAATCCCTCTGCGTAGCAGTAATTGTGTGTTTGTGCGTGTGTGTGTGTGTGTGTGTGCGAACACGACTTACCAGTGGCGCATCACAAGAGCTTCCCAGTTATCTACGTAAACATAGACAAAACACATTACCCCCCCTGAATACCCTTGTTAGCTGAAGCCTCACAGATAAGGCAGATGATAACAGTGTGAATGCAAACCACACAGCTCTGCAACACAGTCATGGAAATCTTGAAAATCAACAGTCAATGCAAACATGTGTCGCTGACCCTCTATGATTTAAACTGTACGTGACAATTTGACAGTTTAGAGGCAGCAAGTCTTATTGTCTATAAATAGTCGGCCTACCCAGAACAGATATGTGTTTTGCTAATAAAACAAAGTGTTGCGTGCCCGCATTATTGTCTGGGCACAGCCTACCGTACCCGGGTACTGTGATGTTCAGTTGCCAGAAATACAGACTTTACGCTCCTCTCACGGTAAGCAGTATAGACAGCACCGTAAGAATGTTGGTCTGTGGCACAGGATGCTGCTCACTGGCGTTACGGTACTCCTCACCAAACTCCAAAATGACTCCCCTCACAATTGAACGAAGTGTTTCCGCGGTGGCTCCTTGCTGTAGCACACACCTTTAGCTTTTCCTTCTGTTCATAGACAGCATCTCCAAGTCCACACCCGAAGAGCAATTTCTCCTCCACGTCTAAGTGTGGAGAGGCAGCTAGTGCGCATGCGTGTGCCGATTTACCCCAGCCGCAGCCTAACTACAGTCTTTCGCCTAGTGAGTATGCTCAGCCTGACTGTGCCATTCCTGAGGCTGTCTTCATTCGGGATACAGCGCATGCTCCCACACTTAGTGCGAAAAGCCTCTTTGCACAGGTACTTGCATTCCGTGCCGGGTCTAAGTCCTGTTTTGTGCCTAGACACCATGCTAAAGCTGATAGTCTTTTTTTTAGAGACTGTATTTCATGCTACTGAGCATGCTCAGGCACTTACTGCATCAGAGACTGGGTCCGGTAATGAACTCTTTGGCCCTGCCCCTGATGTGGGGGGCCCATATAGACCACAGGGCATCAGGTGTCCTGACGATGTGGCCAGGCCACTCCCAAATGGCTTGCAGAGGCCCGCCCCTATGACTTGTCACCTCATTATTGATGATCAGACGATGACTGGTGAGGTATTTTTGTCGTGGCAGCCATGAGGTCATTATTGAAGTTGCGGTTCCAAATAGGACGCTAGTTATGCCACTCATGACGTGTCACTCTGCTTTTGTCTCCAGGAGATGCATTGTGGTCCACCCTGGTTTGGGGCGGACCCAGGTTATAAAACGGGCTGGAGCCAACAAGGAGGTGCGCAGTCTTCTATTATGCTCCGAAAGAGCACACCTCCATGTGTTGAACCCATTGCGGCTTTAGGCCAGAGGTAGGCAGGGATAGGGCATCGATGCAGGCCGCCACCACAGTTGGTAGCGCAGAATGGTTAAGACCAGCTCCTGTCCTACAAGTCCTGCTTGTGCAGCCCAGTGGCATTAACAGGCCTGCTGCTGCTGATGCGCCTGCTGTCCACAGGTGTGGTCCCAATGCACACGGTCAGCGTACTCAATGGCCCCTGTGATGTTAACAGGGAGTTCCTGGGCTGGGTGGGCGTGTGGACCCTTTGACGCTAACAGGGCTCCCAGTCTCCAGATCCGAGTGGCGTCTAACTCGGTTCAGGCTACTATTAGTTTCATAGCCACACAGCTCTGTATCCTCCACCTAACCTTCCAGTTGCCAACCTCTCCTTTTCCATCTGGGAGCACGGTGGACATTGACTGCTGATGGGGATATATACCTTTCTCTTTCTTTTCTTATTAATTTTCGCTATATAGCGGTAACATAGTATATACCACCTTATCCAAATCTGCCAGTCCTACCGTAACAGATGGTGTTTCTTCAGCAAATGTTACTTTTGCTTAACCACCAAACCCATGGACAAAAACTTTTTTCCCCTTTCCAACACACCTGTTCCCCTTTCCACCAGCATCTGTCCTTTTTCAACTCATTTTGTATATGACCAAAAGTGCAACTCTGGAGGGACACCGTACTCAATGCCATCTCACCACAGCAGCCAGCCCTCGGTCCCTCAGATGTGGACAAGTAAAAGACCATTTCCTCCTATCCATGACAAAGCGTTGAGATTCACTCTGTGCAGCACTGGTGTTTAGTGGAAAAGCAGATCTAAGATTGCATACCACCTTCTGCAGATACTCCTGTATACGTGCGTCCCTTTCTATGGCAGGAATTATTTCACCAAATTTTGTCTTGTACCGGGGATCTAACAGTGTGGCAACCCAGTAGTTAGCATTGCTTCGAATTCGTACAATCCGAGGGTCATGTTGTAGGTAGTGCAGCAAGTAGGCGCTCATGTGTCTTGTGCATCTAGGAGGACCAAGTCCTTGGTGTGTTGGTGGCAGAGAGGTGAGAATCGTGCCTCCTTCCTCTGCCCTCTCCCCCCAACCTCTCACAACCGAAATGTGAACAAGCTCTCACTCATCTGCTGAGTCTTCCATGCCCATCGCCAGTTCGTCCTCCATTTCTTCATGGGCTCCTGCACCTTCCTCAACACTTTTTGCTGATACTATGCGCCCTTGTTAATCCCTCTCCCCCACCATGACTGCCGCCTAGGTGCCACTGACCATCTGGACCTCGTAGATCTTGTTATCCCTTCCGCATATGACTCATCCTGTACTTCCTCCCCTTCCTCTTGTCCCAACACCTGACTCCAAATAATGCTTACAGTGTGCTCTATCATGTAGATGACCAGAATTGTCATGCTGAGAATGGCATTGCCAGTGCTAAACATCTTCGTCGACATTTGTAAACTGTGTAGAAGGGTGCATAGGTCCTTGATCTGACACCACTCCAGCAGCGTGATCTGCACCACCTCTGGATCAAGTTAGGCCAGGCTATATGTCATAACGTATTGCAGCAGGGTTCGGCGGTGCTGCCACAAACGCTGCAACATTTGCAGATTCAAATTCCTGCGTGTCGGCACATCGCATTTCAGGCGTTTAACCACCAGACCTAAAGTCTTCTGGAGCGACGAAAGTTGTTGAGCTGCTGTGTGCGAACGATGGAAGTGAGCACATAGCGAGCGTGCCCGCTGCACAAGGCCATGTAGGCTGGGATGGTGTTTTAAAAATTGCTGGAGAATTAGATTCAACACTTGAGCCACACAAGGCACGTGTGTCACATTGTCACGGCGAAGGGCCGCACCCATGTTTCCATCATTGTCACACCCGGCCTTCCCTGTCTGCTGGTTGAGTGGAGACAACCATTGATGAAACTTGGTCTCCAGAGCTAACCGTCCACAACTTCTCAGCGGTGTGACTCACATTTCCCCTACATTTCAAAGTAAACATTTGACCGCCTGATGGCCTTGAGCTCTGCTGCCAGCATAGTAAGGAGGTGTGTAGGATTCCTTGGGCGCAGTTACAAGGAAGGGTGGCCTGACCATACAGGGTTTGGGCTGAGGTGCAGGAACAACACGAGGTTGATGAGGCAGAAGCAGTGGAGGAACTTGTACATACAGAGGAAGGATTAAAGCACACAACTCATGGGGACAGAAAGACTTGTACAGCAGACCCTTCTCCATCTCTCACCATAGTTACCCAGTGCCCAGTCAGCAACATGTAACTCCCCTGTCCATGCTTACTGGTCCAAGTATCTGTGGTGAAATGCACCCTGTCACACACAGAGTTTCTCGAGGAATCGGTGATGTTGTGTGCGACCTGCTGTGGTAGCGCGGGCACGCCTTTCTTGGAGAAGGAGTGGCGAATGGCCATCGGCTCTTGGGGCACTGCAATGGGCATAAGGTCTCGAAAATCCTCGGTCTCAAAAGGGTGTAAAGGTAGCCTTTCTGTATCCAACAAGTTGCAGATGCTGAAACTCAACCTCTTAGGCATGTCATGCCCTTCGAAAAGCATGTAAAACATAGCGAGGGGACTCCAACCACAGTCTCCCTCGTTGCCACTAATTGGGCCACACACACCCCACTTGACTGGCATCAGTTGACCCCATTTTCAAGATGAAAAAGATGCTTTGCATGAAGCACTCTCAAAAATACGCGTGCCTTTCACCTCCCCTGGATGACCCAGGGGAAGAAAAGTCCTCTGAGAGCCATGACTTGTTCATCTTGGTTCTTTTTTCAAAAGCGAGGGGACTCCAACCACAGTCTCCCTCGTTTCCACTAATTGGGCCACACACACCCCACTTGACTGGCGTCAGTTGACCCCATTTTCAAGATGAAAAAGATGCTTTGCATGAAGCACTCTCAAAAATACGCGTGCCTTTCACCTCCCCTGGCTGAGCCAGGGAAGAAAAGTCCTCTGAGAGGCATGCCTTGTTCATCTTGGTAAACGTTAGTCTGTCCACATTGTCAGTGGACAGATGCGTGTGCTTAGCTGTCAGCACACCCCCAGCAGCACCGAGGACACGTTCTGTGTCTCCTCCTATTTTTCCTTGTCCTGCTCTTTTGTTTTCGCATGAGTATATGTCCTTGTCACTTTCCCATGTGTTTGTGTTGTGTTGTGAGTTGTTTGTCACCTTTTGGACACCTTTGAGGGTGTTTTCTAGGTGTTTTTATGTGTTTGTGATTGCTTGCCATTGTTTCCTATGTGGTTCGAGTTTGGTTCGTCGAATGTTCGCCGAACTGAACTAGAACGAGACCTCCGTTCGACGAACCGAACTCGAGCCGAACCACGGCCGGTTCGTTCATCTCTAGTAGGGAATGAAGGAGAGAGCTGAGTCAAATATGATCCCAAGACAGCGGGTGTGCTGCTGGGAATAATGGTCGAACCACACACGGAAATGGTAATATTAAGTTTAGGAAGGTTAGTTAGGTAAGGGAGGAAACATAAGAAGTTCACTTTTTGACAGATTCAGTTTTAGGTAGAAGGAGGACATGAGGTTGCAGGCAGCAGACAATTGCTGCTATTTTGTAATAATGCTGGGTTGATGTCAGAAGATGATATGTAAAATTGGGTATCATCACCATACAGATGGTACTGGAAACCGGATTTACTGATGATTTGTCCAATAGGGGCAGTCTATAGAGAGAAAAGAGGAGGGTGCCTAGGACTAAGCCCTGAGGAAACCCAACAGGGAAGGGAAGAGTAGAGGATAAGGAGCCAGCAAATGATACAGTGAAGGATTGGTGAGAGAGGTATGAGAAGAACCAAGATAGACCCTTCAATTTGACTCCCGCCAATCACTAAAATATGAGTCCTCTGTTCCTTTTCACCCACATAAACATGGTGTAAAGAAGTCTGAATGATGTTGTGGTCAAACAATTGTGCTGCTATTTAATTCTATCTATGCAAATTACAGAAAGAGCTCATATGGTGTCTCCGAGACATTTTATCACTCACTCCTTGTTCAATGTTTAATAATAATTGGAATTGTCCATTTAAAAAAGATTGATATAGTGTTTTCTGGTAGCTATTGAATTTAAACATTTTGTAGCTTGGGTTTAGATTTTTTTTGCTTTTCTTTTTTTGTTTGTTTTGTTTTTTTAATTATTTGCAGAATGACACCATATTGTTCCCTAATTTACGAAATTATTGGAAATGTCAGCAATAGATGAAAGAGAAATGTAGAGAACAATGTATGTTATGCTGGTAACAGCTTATTTTCTATGTAGAGATCTAGCCTCGCAATCTGCACTGAAGCAATATTTCTGCATGGCTGCACTAATTTATGTTTCATCAATAAAAACACAGCTCTAGCCAAGCCTATAACACTTCTGAACAGTAGAGCTTTATTTTCTTTCAAGAACTGTGCTTTTGGCATTGTGTAGATGGAGAGATTGTGTTACTTTCTGCCAAGAACACATTCCTCTAAATTCAAGAAATACCAATAGGAATCAAATACTGGGGACTATTGTGGGTGCACAACCGAGAACTCTTTGGCATTACTTCTGGAGAAACTGAGCTAAATCAATTAACACAGTGGCTGCTTTATTAGAAGGGAATGGGACTGAACATAATAATCCAATTGAGAAGGGACACTATATTTTTATGACTTCTGGGTGGTAGGAACTGCTCAGCTCAAAAAATGTTCTGCCACATATTTAAAGTAATGGTAGATGTAAATTGTATCATTCCTGAGCAGAGAAAGGTGCACAAGGAAACTGAGAAAAAAGGAGTTCACTGTGGCTCAGATCCAGTAGCATAACTAGAGTCCAATGGGCCCTGGAACAAAATTTCGACTTCGCCCCCACCTACATGTTCATTAGTTATATGGGCTTTTGTAGCATTCCATATCCTATGAAGAATTATTGGATATGCTAGCTAACTGTAAAATAAAGTAGGTACCCAGGGCTGTTCAGGGCAGATCAAAGTGCGCCTGCACAGGACCTCACTGTCGGCTAGTGTAGATGACGTAGAACGCGTCATCCACACTAGCTTCAGGAGGACAAAGATGGCCGAAAGAGGAGGCGCGGGACCCGGAGAATGGAGACGCCCATCTGACCCATCTGCTCCGCGCTGACAGTTAGGTAAGTATTATAAACATCCAGTGATAGGTACCCTTTAAACAAAGTGATATATTTCTCAAGTGCAAACATTTTTTTTTTAAAGTTTCGGCCTTATTATGTACACATGTACTGCGAGCTCCACAATGCCATATCACTACTGACAGCCACTTGAGTTAAAAAATAAATCAAAGCATCCACTATACACTTAGTGTGGAATTAGGTCACATTATCCACTATAAACTTGGTGTGGAAAAGATGTCTACTAAGTAGATATGAAGAAAATGACAAGCAAACATTTTGTCTAGGTTACCACTACTATAGTAAGCTCCCTTAATGGCAACGGTAACTACAAGTAGATTTACATAGGCACCACTCCTAGACCAAACAATACCTAAGACAGAGTATGAAAAGACATACTACATGTTATTCTAAATCGGGGAGGCCCAGGAGCATGTTTCAGTATTACGGTCAGAGTGTTGTTATTGAGGGTTAATGTGTGGCTTGACTACAGCCCCCTCCAACAAATGTAAATGAGATAAATATTTTTTCTCAAGTTCCTCAGCTCACGCAATGTGCAGCCCTGGTGTCCACTTCTATAGCCGGTGCAGAAGCTGTCAAATTACTTCAGCATGCATGCAACGGGAAGTGCATGATTTCACTGTCATGTGTCCCTTGTAACTAGTGTGCTGATGTCATCTGACGGCCTCTGAGTTTCCAGCAGTATGTATTGCAGTGCAGGGACCTGGTGGGTCTCTGCGTCACAATACACATTAGTTGAATGTGCATCCTCAGACGCACATACAGCTTAAATTGCTGCATAGGCAAGCCCCCATTCAACTTAGGCTCAGTCGCGATCATTACGCCTCTGCTCAGATTAAGCAGAATTAAATCTTAATGCAGAAGGAAAACTCAAGTTTTAACATTTAAAACCTCTCACTTAGTAGTACCAAGTCTCATACAATATTTGAAATTTCCAATATTACTCTAATTAGCAAATTTGCTCCTGCTATATTAAAAAGCTAGCAAGCTGGAAATCTTCAATAATTCCCTTCAAGACCAACAGCTGCAAGTAGTCCTTTGGTACTCTGTATTACAGGTAACTTCAGTTGACTGAGAACCAACTAAGGGAATGTTAACACAAAGCTATTTGTGTGAGCAATAAGAGGTTTTTCAATGCTAGTTTTGCCACAGTTTTTGCTCCTTGCAATTCATTTAACGGTTAAATTTGGAGATTTATTAAGGTAAAAGCATCTCAAGAAATTCTATAGGTAGTCACAGTGCTCTATAGGTAGTCACAGTACTGGTGGAGCTACCCTATTTCATTAGCACAAAGAAGTACAAGAGGCAATGGGATGAAACTTAAAGCAAGGAGATTTAGATTGGACATTAGGAAAAACTTTCTGACAGTGAGGGCAGTCAGAGAGTGGAACAGGCTACCACGAGAGGTGGTGAGCTCTTCTTCAATGGAAATATTCAAGCAGAAGCTGGCTAAACATATAGCTGGGATGATTTAGGAAAGCCTGCACTCAAAGGAGGTTGGACCCGATGGCCCTTGAGGTCCCTTCCAACTCTACCATTCTATGATTCTAATTGTTACTTTCTCTTCTGCACTATAGATGTTTTGTCATTGAAGTCAATAGAAAAAATATTAAAGCTTTTTTAAAATGTATTATGTGGCAAAATCTTCTCCAATATTGAAGTAAAAAAGCTCTGTCTGAATTTATCCTTAGGAATTTTACACTTATTTTTACTTTTTGAAATACTTATGAAACACTCGTGAAAGAAAAGCCATGGCATGAATTTTAAGAGTCCCAATTACATTTTAAACAGGCATTTCCAGGTTCATTTTTTTATTTTGTAACATTTTGTGTGTTTTTGATGTGGCCCCAAAAAAGCTTTTGGAAATAAAAACACCATACTTAGGGCATGCTGCATTTTGTAAAAATGCTATAAAGCAAAAATCACAAAATGACTTGTATGTAGACTTAGGCGGGCTTTGCACACTACGACATCGCAGGCCGATGCTGCGATGCCGAGTGCGATAGTCCCCGCCCCCGTCGCAGCAGCGATATGTGGTGATAGCTGGCGTAGCGAAAGTTATCGCTACGGCAGCTTCACACACACACTCACCTGCCGTGCGACGTCCCTGTGGCCGGCGACCCGCCTCCTTGTTAAGGGGGCGGGTCGTGCGGCGTCACTGCGACGTCACACGGCAGGCGGCCAATCGGAGCGAAGGGGCGGAGATGAGCAGGATGTAAACATCCTGCCCACCTCCTTCCTTCCGCATATCCTACGGAAGCCGCAGTGACGCCGGTAGGAGATGTTCCTCGCTCCTGCGGCTTCACACACAGCGATGTGTGCTGCCGCAGGAGCGAGGAACAACATCGGACCATCGCGTCGGCGTAATTATGAATTACGCCGACGCTGTACCGATGATACGATTACGACACTTTTGCGCTCGTTAATCGTATCATCCAGGCTTTACACACTGCGATGTCGCATGCGATGCCGGATGTGCGTCACTTTCAATTTGACCCCACCGACATCGCACCTGCGATGTCGCAGTGTGCAAAGCCCGCCTTATACTTAGCCAAATAACAGTTAAAGTACCAACTCTCCACATTATTTTCTAACTTAAAATTGGGGGTTCATTTAAGATTGTGATCACTCTGGCAAGGTTGCACTGAGGACCCGTCTCTTCCATATGAAATAAAACCATTTTTCTGTACAACTAAATAAGTAAAATTGATATTGCAGGTGAGAGTTTTAGAGGGACTAAGTTCCCAATGGGACTGAATAAGTATTTTGAATCATGTTATAGGGGTGACAAAATCCCTTTAAAGTCTAGTTCAAATTTATACAGTATTCTACATTGAGCACAACATCAAGGTTTCTATTTATATCGCCAAAAATGAGGATTCCAGTGGAACCCCAAAAATGAGATTCAGACAAAACACCTGATGGAGCTCTTGTGCAATCATTTAGTATATTGAGGCAAAAGAAGAAATGTGGCGCCCTGGACTAGCCAGGTCGTCACAGGTAACACACAGACACCCCCACCCCCATTAGACAGTAACATTAGCCAAGCACAAAACCCTTGTTGCCTCCCTCCAGGGTCTGATGTCCACACCAGGTGGGGCGGAGCCAAGTGGTTGGCCCCACCCACCAAGGAGTTCACAGACCTGGAGGCGGGAAAAGTAACAGAACAAGTTTGGAGTTTGAAGTGTGAGGAGTAAACACTTGGGTGTCTGGGTTTGTGGCCCAGGCACTGACAGCAAGGTTGGCAGACGGTGGTGGCCGTCTGCAGGAGTGGTGAAGCAACACGAAACCGTAGGACCGGGGTCGGGCGTTGGCCCGCCGGTACCGACCGGGGAGCGAAGTGAAGCCAGCACACACAGGCAGGGCCATCGGACCTCGACCAGGCTTGAAGCCGCCGACAATAGTCAAATCCAAGTGTGACCTGAACCCCAGGGGTTTCCTAACAGCCAAAGACCCGATAGAAGGCAACCGCCCACACCGTGAGGGTATACAGCTACCGCCTAAGGCTAGAGACCCAAGGGCCAGCGCCTGCGGGCAAACGGGCTCCTCCGGCATCCATACACCGGGGAGCGGACTACCGTTGGGGATCCATCGTAGTCAAACAAGTACACAAAGGTGCAGGGAAAGACAGCCGCCATCACCTGTCCGGGGAGAGACACTGTAGCCGGCTGCGGGACCCGTCCATCCAGCCGTTTGGTTTACCAAGGACTTTGTGCATCTCTTACTGAGTGAGTACACCCGTGCCATCCGGCACCGCGCCGTGCTGTCCCTGCAACCCTGCACCTCACCAACCCTGTCTCCCCATCACACCACCGGGCCCCGGGACCACCGACCCCTACCCACGGAGGGGGGAAACAACATCCCAGCTGCTCCCTACCATCGCTTCCAGGATCCCTGTCACCAGCAGTGGTGGTGCCTATCTTCACCACAACCCGTGGTTGGCGTCATGGACTAAATTCCCCAAACCAACCACCCCTTTAACACACGGGCAAGGAGCGCCGCTCGAGTCCCCGGATCCGGCCCACCGCTCGAGCCACCAAGCAGCAGCAGCCGCAGCAGCGCCGGACCTGAGCGTTAGCGAGCGTGGCGGCGGCGTCCTCTCCGCCCGTGACAGAAGCATTGGACACTATATAGCCTCCGTTCCAGTGGTGTCCATCTTTTTTAAGTGGACACTATAACATAGTGTCGCGGGCGGAGGAGGGGACGCCGCGCTCTGCCACTGCTCGGGTCCGGCTGCCGCGGCCTGCCGCTGCTCGGTGGCTCGAGTGATGGGCCGGATCCCGGGGACTCTAGCGGCGCTCCTCACCCATGAGTGAAAGGGGGTTTTTGGGTGTGGGGATTGGTTATTGTCCGTGACGCCACCCACGGTTGTGGTGATTTGTTAACACCACCGCTGCTCTGTATGGGGATCCCGGGAAGGATGGTATGGAGCAGCCAGTTGTTGTGTTGCCCCTCCGTGGGTAGGGGTTGGTGATCCCGGGGCCCAGTGATGAGGTGGGTGATGCAGGGCTTGGTGGGGTGCAGGGACGCGGGGGCAGCGCTGTGCCTTGCGGCACTGTGGTACTCACTCAGCCTGAGACGTTGACACAGGTTTTCGGTAAAACACACGGCTGGAAAGACGGTTCCCACGGACGGCTGCACTTGCTTTCCCCAGTAGGTGACAGTCCCTCTGTCCTGCACCTAAGTTGATGATGGTTGCGATGGGTTCCCACCGGTAACCCGCTCCCCGGCTTGGATATGGGCCAGAGGAGCCCTACTTTGCCCGCAGGCGCTGGCCCTGAGAAACTGGTGCCCTGGCGGTGGCGGTGTCTCTCCGTTACGGTTGGACTGTTGCCTTCAATCGGGACTTGGTTGTTTGGAGACAGACGTCCCCTTCACTGACGGATTTGGCAAATTATGGCGACTCCTAGCCTTGCCGGGATCCGAAAGGCCCCTGCCCTGGTGCTGACTGTTCTTCGTATAGTGCTCCAGACCGCCGGGCCACTACCCGTCCGCGGTCCTTCCAGCAACCTCCGAGCAGTCACCCCTGCAGACTATCACCGCCGTCTGCTGACCTTGCTGTCACTGTCCGGGGCACACAGCCGGACCAACTTCAGGCTTTACTACTCTCACTATTTGTCACTTCAGCTTTTCTCTTTAGCTCCGCTACTACTTCACTTCCCTCACTTAACTTCACTGTTTACTCCTTACTCTCCTAAACTGTTCTCCTCCTCAGACTCTAGTCTGGCTTCAACTGCCTGGTTCTCCCGCCTCCAGGGCTGTGTACTCCTCGGTGGGCGGAGCCAACCGCCTGGCCCACCCCCTGGTGTGAACACCAGCCCCTGGAGGAAGGCAACAAGGATTTTGGTAGCTTGGGTGTTCCTAACTGGGGTGTAGGGTGTGGTGGTGTGATGACCTGTGACCCCTGGCTTGCCCAGGGCGTCACAATAGCAGACATTTGACACCTTATGGAATCACCCGTCAATCTATATTTTTAATCACCGGGGACGAGTAATGTTCCAATCCCCAGAAACGGAAGAGTCTCATCAAAATCAGCCGGGCTTCATATCCAACGCATCACTGAAGCTACGAAAACTAGAAGCAATGCAACGCTGAAGACACAACAGATTTTTACAGATTATTATAGAACAGAACATTGTGATAACATCGGTCCGGGGGTGTAAACTTTTATTGTTTTATTTGCCAAAAAGATGGAAGCACCAAAGTCCAAAGTCACTCCATCTGCTCCATTAATCTATCTCTCTTGGGCTTTGTTTGGGGTTTCTCTTGCTTCTCATTTTAAGGGCTTCTCTTTGAATCATCTTTTTGGGGATTGTAAAGCCTGGCACAGATCTCATAGTAAAGCACAGGATAAATGTCAATATAGATTTAGTGTTGTGGACCTTTTGCCATAATTGTTAATAGGCTGCAACTTTCAGAGTTACAAACTTATTGCTTCAAAATAGTAAAATAATATAGTTTTGTTTTATAAAATGTTAAAAAAAATTCACAACTTTGCCCAAATTATTAAGCACTTTATTACAAATATAATTTTTTAATACCCAAACGCATGCCTCCCGAAAACAGCAATCCTCAACAATTCTCTACCTCTTAACCGCCACGTTGATGCAAGTCAAACAAGTCCGTGGAGCCTCGACACAGAAAGAAGGGCCACTTAATATGGTGGTTACGGTGGTTTCCTAAAAAGAGCCAGTCCTTCGCTAGGTCCTTCCCAGAGAGATATCTGGCTAGTTTCTGTGTCGAGACTCCTAACAGAGGCTCCACTGACTTTTTTGATTTGCATATTTCCCAGGGGGCAATGCACCTAGGATTTCACTGTGTTGAGTGCCCTTGTTGCCTGCCAGCAGTGTTTTCTCTGGCTGGTGTCCTTGAGATCAGTGATTGTTTTGTCACGTTTTATAAAGGACATTGCTCTAGCATGGCTACTTATCTTTTGCTTCCATACTTGTCCAAATACAGCTTTTTTAATAGCTTTACAAGGTTGTATCCATTTATGTTGTAACATTCAATTTGTATAACTGATCCATCATTTTCCATTAGAAGCCCCTGCGGTTAACCATTTCCTTACAATCATTTTTCTTGCAAGGAACAACAACATGCTAACCACCTTTCCATAACCATTTCTCATGTTAAGAGTAGCATCTCACTAAAAATGTACATATGGAAAGAGGCGAGTAAGAGATTTCAATATTGGCAAAGCAGACTGAAGTTTGGCAATTTTAGTATTTTTTTTTTTTTTCAAAAGTAGAAACATTCAATCTTATAAGCCTGAAAGGAATTATATCCTTCCTTATGACATACCGTATATATCATTTGCTGAAGGTCCACCTTGTCATGATGACAGGACAACAACTTGGTGATTGTGCACTGCATAAAGGATATGCTCAACCTATTGTAATATTCAGGCCAGATTCAGGAGAGGCATACGTGCTATCTAGCTTGTTCAAACAAATGGATTATATGGATGTGTACTGTCTGATGAAAAATCAGGCAATAAACTGACCAACATATTCAATTGTGCTGTTCAGATGACAGTTTTTTCTCTCGATGTCCATGTGAGTAAAATTGCAGCATCCTTTATAATCCTCTGTATCTTGAATAACTCACTTTTACAAGTCTATAGGTGCGCAAAAAAAAAAAACAGATCCCCTATGGATCATCTATATAGCACCCAATTTTTTCCTGATGTATTGACATTATTAACCCTTTTTGAGCCAGAGCCTGTTTTTAGGCTTTGTGACCAAGCCATTTTTTTCTTTTCTAAATAGTGTCACTTTGATAGGTTTTATCTCTGCAAAGCTTCAATGGATCCCGGTGATTCTGAGAATGTTTTTTCATGACATATTGCACTTTAGGATAGTGGTAAAATTAAGATGATATCTTTTGCATTTATTTGTGAAAATATCGGAAATTTGACGAAAATTTTGAACATTTTGCAATTTTCAAGCTTCTAATTTTTATACCCTTAAATCAGAATGTTATGTCACATAAAAAAGTTATTAAGTCCCACACATCTACTTTACATTAGTGCAATTTCTGAAACATAACTTTGTTTTGTTAGGAACTTAGAAGGGTTCAAAGTTCATCAGCAATTTCTCATTTTTCAACCAAAATTTACAAACCATTTTTTTTAGGGACCACATCACATTTGAAGTGAATTTGAGAAGCCTAGGTGACAGAAAATACCCAAATGTGACACCATTCTATAAAACGTCACCCCTCACCCTGCTCAAAACCACATCCAAGAAGTTTATTACCCCTTTAGGTGCTTCACGGAAACCAAAGCAACGTGGAAGGCAAAATGAAAATACTTACTTTTTCCCCACTTTTTAAGCCTCAAATTTTGCATTTTCACAAGGGAAACAGGAGAAACGTCACCATACAATGTATTGTGCAATTTCTTCTGAGTACACAGATCCCTCATATGTGGTGGAAATCAATTGATTGGACACACGGCAGGACTTGGAAGGGAAGGAGCGCCATTTGAATTTTTGAAAGCAAAACTTAGCTAGAATCGTTAGCGGACGCCATGTTGCATTGAAGACTGCATGAGGTGCCTAAACAGTGGAGCTCCCCCCCAATTGACACCATTTCGGAAACTAGACCCCTCAAGGAATATATCTAGACATTTGGTAAGCACGTTAAACCCCCAGGGGCTTCACAGACATTTATAACATTGTGCCATGAAAATAAAAAACAAATACATTTTTACAAACAAAATTATTTCTTCAACCAGTTGGCTTTTTTTCATAAGGGTATCAGGAAAAAATGTACCATAAAATTTATTGTGCAGTGTCCCTTGAGTACGTTGATACCTCATATGTGGTGGAAATCTACAATTTGGGTGCACGGCAGGGTTCGGTAGGGAAAGAGCACCATTTGATTTCAAAATTAGCTAGACTCATTAGCGGACGCCATCTCGCGTTTGGAGACCGCCTGAGATGACTAAACAGTGGAGCACCATCACAAATGACCCCATTTTAGAAACTAGACCTCTCGAGGAATATATATAGGTGTTTGGTGACCACCTTGGACCCCCAGGGGATTGACAGAATTTTATAACGTTAAGTTGTGAAAATGAAAAAATACCAGGTAGCTTTTTTTCACAAGGAAAATATGCACCATAAAATTTACTGTGCAATGTGAATGGAGAATGGAGACACATTTGTGCGCACAACTTGTCTGCAATTTATTCAGAATTTTTCCTTCTTGGAATTCCTTCTGGATACAATAAAATTATGTGGTAGTGAACTTCATGACCTAAAAGCTTTTGACAAAACTGTGCATGGATTTACCTCAATTTGCTGAGATTTTGCAATTCACTTTTTTGGATGTGTGGCTTAGGTCCCCTTCACACATCTGTGTCTCTGGTACGTGTAAGGTGCATTTTCACACGTACTGGAGACACGGGCACACGTGGACCCATGAAAATCAATGGGTCTGCATACAAGTGCATGTTTTCACATGGATCGTGTGTCCTTGTGGAGCATACGTGTGTTCGTATGCTCCACACGTTGACATGTCCATGTTTCCCAGGCAGCATGGGTGTCACACGGACCACATGGATGTGCTCAGCGTAACACCCGCATGACATGTACCAGAGAAAACCACGTTTCTGTGACATAAAATGAATTTCTACACTCACTTTCTCCAGCACTGCTGTCTCTACTGCTGCTGTCACTTGCTTCTGACCCCCGCTCATTATGCTCATGGCATATTCACTGCACCGAGGACTGGAAGCAGCAGCACGGGAGACATCAGCACCATGGACAGCAACGCCAGGAACAGGTGAGTATAAAATTCCTGTTCTCCATGTGTTATCACGGATAGCACACGGAGAACATTCCTGTGCTGAAATCACGGCACACAGAGGGCCATACACACCTTTTACACGTCCGTGCAAAACGTATGTGTGAAAGAGGCCTTATAGAGCTAAAACATTGGAACCATGTGCCTCACTAGTAAAACCAGGTAGGTAAAAACTACAATTCATAACTACAGCAATTTGTACCGATTTTCCATGCAGTTCTGAGTCGCACGGCACCTTACTGACATATAATCTATCTAAGGTGTATGAGCAGCCTCAACATAAAAGAAAACTGGAAAACTGCAACAATAACAATAAAAATCATAACAACATGACAGACTGAAGGGTATATAAGACATATACAGTATGTCCAACATACTGTCCTAGTGCGCTGCTTGAAATATTCTTGGCCTGCGCTGCAAGGACAGTTTACTGCTGAGGATTAGAATTCCAAGCAGAGGTCTGGCAGAGAGCACCACATGTGCTAGCACTTAGCTTCATTAGAAAGAGGAGGCTTGTCGTTAGACTGTTGAGTAAAAAATAAATCAGTCCTCTCCTATGACACTTTATTTGTCTGGGCGATATATTATTTATTTGTTATCACGTTTACCTTGCCAGGAAATATCAATGTTCCAAGGATGGAATTGGCAACAATATGTTACAAAGTGTTTGCTACTTATGTTTTGGCCGGCGCCTGCTGTATTTCCATACACAGAACATCGCTTTATCTACTGAAGGAAGTAAAATGCAGGTAAATTGCACGTGTAAGGTGGGCTCCTAATATTTGTCTTACTCTTCTATATTTACCAACATTAAATAAAAGGCTACATAATACTTGATAAATGTCTTAATAAACCATGATCCACTTTGCATGTGTAACCTAAAGCCCTACAAAGGCTCATAGTTGCACAACAATGTTTGGCTTTTGTTGTTTTTATGCCAACTCTGCTATCTTTGAAATGTGGACTTAGCAGGATAAATGGCATAAATTAAGATAGAAATGTACTCCAGTCTGACTTATGTACATTTCTGACATTGGTGCATGGCAGCTGAAAAACGCAACAAATTCTGTGAAGGAGCATGCCTTTTAATTTTCCGTATTATAAGACACACTTTATTTTCTCTCAAAACTGTGGGTAAAATGGGGGTGCATCTTATAATAATGATATGGCTTACCGGGACGGCGGTGGTGGAGTGGGGTCATAGGAGGCAGGGTCGGCGATACTGAGGGCTTGGAGGAGGGGGTGTCACTGGAGTGGAGCGGCTCAGGAGGGTCATAGGACAGGGTCTCTCGGCGGCCAGTGCCAGTGATCTGACTGCGGGCTCCATTAAATTGAACATGGTTGATGTGATGGACTTCTAGAAAATTGCCGCTGAGGGGCGTGTGCGCAGATTGACGCGATGTACTTCAAGAAAATGGCCATGGAGTCCTATCTGCGCACTTGCCGTCACCGCAGCCATTTTCATGAAGTCCATCTCGTCAACTGCGGGCGCTTCAATGGAGCTCGCAGTCAGATCACTGGCACCAGCCATCGCGACACCCCGTCCTGTGGCCCTCCTGAGCCGCTCCACTGCAGTTACATGCCTGCAGCCTGCCAACAGATCAACGGCACCTGCCGCTGCGACACTCCTGACCCAGCAGGATCGCCGACCCTTTACCCACTGCCCCTACTGAGCTGCAAAACATCCTCCTCTGAGCCTGCAACATTGCCGACTCTGCTTCTAGTGACCCTGCTGAGCAGCTCCACCACTGCCGCTGTGACGCCCTGGGCAAGCCAGGGGTCACAGGTCATCACACCACCACACCCTACACCCCAGTTAGGAACACCAAAGCTAACCCAAAATCCTTGTTGCCTTCCTCCAGAGGCTGATGTTCACACCAGGGGGTGGGCCAGGCGGTTGGCTCCGCCCACCGAGGAGTTCACAGCTCTGGAGGCGGGAAGAACCAGGCAGATAGAGTTTGGAGGAGGAAGTGGAAGGAGTGGAAGTTTAGCCTAGGCAGGGCTTGAGTGAGGAGTAAACAAGTAGAACAGGGAAGGAAGTGAAGTGGTAGAGGAGAAAAGGAGTAAAAGTGACAGTAAGAAAGCCTGAAGCTGGTCCGGGTGTGTGCCCCGGACTGAGACAGCAAGGTCAGCAGACGGCGGTGATTGTCCGCAGGGGTGACTGCTCGGGAGTTCCTGGAAGGACCGCGGACAGGTGGTGACCCGGCGGTCTGGAGCAGTGGGCAAAGAACAGTCAGCACCAGGGCAGGGGCCTCTTGGACCCCGGCAAGGCTAGGAGTCGCCATAATTTGCCAAATCCGTCAGTGAAGGGGACGTCTGTCTCCCAACAACCAAGTTCCGATTGAAGGCAACAGCCCAACCATTAAAGTAGAGACACCGCCACCGCCAGGGCACCAGTTTCTAGGGGCCAGCGCCTGCGGGCAAAGAGTAGAGCTCCTCCGGTCCAGCTTGAAGCCGGGGAGCGGGTTACCGGTGGGAACCCATCGAGACCATCAACAACATTAGGTGCAGGAAAAGGGACATCACCGTCACCTACTGGGGAAAGCAAGTGCAGCCGTCCGTGGGAACCGTCTTTCCAGCCGTGTGTTTTACCGAGAACTGTGTCAACGTCTCAGGCTGAGTGAGTACCACAGTGCCGCAAGGCACAGCGCTGCTCCCGCGTCCACCAAGCCCTGCATCTCCCACCTCATCACTGGGCCCGGGATCACCAACCCCTACCCACGGAGGGGCAACACAACAACTTGCTGCTTCACACCATCACTCCCGGGATCCCCACACCGAGCAGCGGTGGTGCTAACAAATCACCACAACCGTGGGTGGCGTCACGGACAATAGACAATATCCCAAAAACCCAATCCCCTTTCACTCACAGGCGAGGAGCGCCGCTCGAGAACCCCCGGGATCCGGCCCACCGCTCGAGCCACCACTGAGCAGCAGCAGCCAGACCCGAGCAGAGGGGTGAGCGCAGTGCTGACACCCTCCTCCCCGCCCGCGACACCGCTCTCCCTGGTGAGCTAATATAAGACGCACTAGGATTATAAGACGGACACTCATTTTAAACATTTAAAATTATTTTTTCCTATTTTCCTCCTTTAAATTAGGGATGCGTCTGATAATACAGTGTGTCTTATAAAACGAAAAATACGGTATTTTGGACATCTTACTTCAGCAAACAAAACACCAATCTTGATTAACCGGCCCCATAGATTGCTATGCAGGGGTGTATCTATAGGAGGCTCAGTGATTTGCAGTTGCACACAGACCCAGGATCCTGGTGGCCCAAATGGTCCTTTATCTTCATTTCTAATAATGGCTTAGACTGGGTTTCCACAACAAGGAAAATCGCATCATAAGCATTACTTTGGTCTGACTTAAAGGAAACCTGTCAGCTGATGATTGCTGCCCCAATTGTACTATCACAGCCTGGTATATTTCACTCTAAAACACTGAAGAGTTTTAGAAAAGAACTTACTTATAATAGCTGCTAGGGACTGAGAAGCTCTGTGCTCTAGTTCTCCAGGTGGATCCCTGGCATCTTCTCCCCACTTGCTTACAGTAACTGACAGGTCACTGGCTGCACACACATGGCGGAGTCACTGTCATTGGGTGTCTCAGTCCCCAGTAGCTATTAAAAGTATGTGATTCTCTGAAGCGCCTCAACACTTCTGAGAGAAACCTACCTGCCTATGATAATAGAGCCAGTGGTTTATACATGCTGCACACGGTTTGGGCGGCATGTATCAACTGACTGGTTACCTTTACAGTTTTCCATGTGAGGAAATAAATCATAATTCACCTTGCAATCATTGGAAAACATTTACTATGGTTCTAAGTTTATTCATATTGGGAGTTTTTCCATGAGTTGCAGTCATACTTTGGTGCTTTAGCAAGCTTCCTCAGTGTGTATCCATTGGAATTTTTGGTTGAGGATTTTGAAACGGATACACTTCCAAATCCACATAAAATATTGCTTCAAATACTCTTTAATGTGGATTTTAAAGCAAATCTGCTTCAAAATGAAAATAAAATAATATCATGTGAACATACCCAAGCATTGCTTCTAACAACCAAATCCTCATAGAGTGATACCCAGAGTGCCTATGTGTAAGTGATACATCCATACCTTAAACTTAAAGGGAATCTGTTAGCTGGTTTTTGCTACCTCATCTGAGAGCAGCATTGTCACGTCCCTACCGGAGCCCGCTTCTGCAACTTCTGCTCCGATCGCCAGATGACGCAAAGTTCCCACCATGGATAGTGCTGGTGATGGGAGAGGAGTCGGTGCCCGTGGCTCTGCGGAGCACAGGCTCCGCTTATCCACTAGGCTGGGTTTCCCTGGAACCTGCAGTACCACTGGCTGACTGTAGGTGGCGTGTGTGTCTTACAGCTGAAGGTTCCCGCGGTATTTTGATCGCCATTCAGGTAAAAGCAGGCAGCTGGGGGCTAGGATTCTCAGCGTCGTAAGGCCCAAGCGTTCTGGGCCCACACGCTAAAAACCGCAGCCCACAGCCGTCCCTGGAAATGGCGAATTGTTGCTTTGCGCTATTTCCAGGCGCTTTACCCGGCTCGTCCGGCAGACCTGATGGCGGTGGCACAGTGGGTAATAAAGAGGTTAATATCAGCTTTGTATTCGCAGCTGGTACTAAGCCTGAAATTCAAGGTGTCACGCCAAATTAGACGTGGCCACCATGAATTTCTAGTAAACAGTAAAAAAAACAACACAGAGAATTTCTTTTTAATTAGAAATAAAACAAAAAAAATTTAGAGACTCCATCTTTATTATAAAAAAATTCTGTAAGTATAATCATAATGTTTTTTAATAATATGCTTTTTTTTTTTACAGCCCCCAGACCCGAACTGGACCTGAACTGTAACACGAGCTCCCCAGGAAAGCTCGTTCAGGATTGTGTACACGATCACTATGTGTTCGGTACGAACCCTGAACTTTACAATTCGGGATCGCCCATCACTACTAACAATGTATCACTTAGTTGTCTGGGTGCAGCTGTTCTGACACAATCAATTTTTTTAGATTTAGTCATGCAACAGAGCTGAGAAACTTGCCCACACCAGGCTCTATATATACCATGTCTATTGAGAATCTGCTAATAATAGCCAGAGGTCTAACACGTATCTGCATGGCTGGCACGTGCACAGTATTATTTTCAAGTTTTTCTCCAACTTTTCAACAAAATGGCGCTATTTAATTGAAAACACTAAAGATGAATATGAGTGGTGGCGGTGGCGCATGCACAGGTTGAATTTTTTTTAACAGCACATGTGCTGCCAATGTTCATAGTCATCTTTACAGTGTCCTCAGTAAAATGGCACCGGAGAGTGTGGTACATGTATGCACTGATCCCGCACCATTTTATTGAAGAGCTGTAGAAAAACCTAAAAAAAATACTGCACACATGCCAGCCACAGTGTTAATCGCGATGGTAAAGGAGAGAAATTTAAACAGAGGGGAGGCAGACAGCTAGGGGAGGATGCATTACTGAGGACCTGACCTACAAAGTCCGGCCCTTATGCACACACCACTCAACCAATGCACTCATTTCTGGACCTTTGATAATGTTTTTTTCTGCAATCAAAAATCCAATCTCTAAACTGAAGGTATGATTTGATTCATCATCCTAGCGCCAGTATGGCACTGCCTTTATCTTATATGTCAAAATCCTGCTGGTTGGTTCCCTTTAAGAGGTGCATGAAAATTTGACGTTTTTAGCAAGTGGCATGCTCCTCTGTGTGTTAATTTCAAAATGCTATTCCAGTTAGGTAGTCTCCATTAGTTTTAATGAATTTGACTTGGTACATAGCCATGCCACCACTCGGCACTGCTCCTTCCTAACTTCACTCATTTCATTTGAAAACCTCAAAAATAACAACATTTTTTTGCAACTCCAAGTTGTGCATTAACTTTGTGTTTTGTGACTTTTCAAAGTTTTTACCCCACTTTTGTGATTTAAAACTTATGATAAATCAACTCCATAGTAAATGACCTAGGGATATCAAAATATTGAAAGAAATTTTTTTACCCTCACAGAATTTCGAGAACTACAATTTGTACAAACACATGGGACCTGTGAGTTGCTCAAAAATATTGCGTAAAATTCACTGAGCTCACCTAATTTTTCAACTGTTTTCTGCTTTGTGCTGCATCACTTCATCACAGAGATTTTAGCATTTATGGGTTTTTGGAGCACAGTATGTGAAATCTCTGCTTGGTGTTCAACTTGACATTTCTTCAGAGTCTTCTTTAGTGACATGTGCTTTCACTCCTCCCTCCCAGATGCTGCTAATCACAGCTAGAATTGGCAGTGCTTTTGAGGGAGATAAGACTGTTAAGAAATTCCCAGTTAAAATACAAGCAGAAATTTCACATACTGCGCTCCAGAAGCAATAAAGGTGAATATCTCTGCAATGGAGTAACAGCACGAAATATAAAAGAGCTGCAGAATCAGAGAATCTTAGGGATTATTACAATGCATTTAAATCAATTTTTTTTATCAAGTGACAGGTCCTCTTTATAGCACCCTGGCATCTGGATACGTAAAAAAAAATATTTGGAAAGGTAGCACAGATACACACAAACACAACGTTACAGATTTACAACCACTGTGTTAATTGTGGTTCTGGGCGCAAATTACATCCGACAGGTTACCATTAAATTATGTGGGTGCAATGTGAACAAATGTGGAAAAGCTTGCGGGAAATTAATACTTTTTTCAAGGCCCTGTAGGTGTTCGACATAAGAAAAGTGAGACAAGCAAAACAATCATTCAGAACAGAGATCTCTACCTTTCCTTCCCACTGTAATTTGTCACCTGAAATACTTGTTCTTCTCTTTCAGCCCATAAAATCTGACGCTCCTCATAAACATTCATAAAATGTGGCGAAGTTCATAGCATTTTATTAGCATCCTGTGTACCTGCTATGCACCTGCCGTATGAATCTATGAATATTGAACAAAAGTCTGCAGTGTTTTACATGGCAACGATGAAGATTGAGATTTCGTACATGCGGACTTGGCATCTGGTTTCTTCAGCTGCTCTATTCACATTATGTTTGGACACAGCTGTTGGATGCAGCACAGAAAAAGAAACAGCAAGTAAAGAAATACAGAAGACAGGGGGAATCGCATTATTTCACATCTCATTTTCCTTTGCCTTTAACTTGCTATATCTTCTTTGCTTTTTCATTATCTTTATAATAGCTTCCTATTAACCCCTCATGACATGGCGATTTTCAATGTTCGCATTATTGTTTCTTCCTCTCCTTCTTCCAAGTGGTATAACTTTTTCTTTATATTTCTATCAATACAGTATATCCTTATGAAGGCTTGGTTTTGGGGACAAATTTTGTTTTTGAATGGTACCATTCAGTTTTCCATGTGATGTATTGTAAATTGGGTACAATATTCCAAATACAACAAAATTACAAAACAAAAGCGCTGTTCTACAATTATTGAGATTTTCTATTATGCCTTTCACTATGCAGTAAAAATGTCGGGCAACATGATTCTCCAATTCAGTACAATTTTTATTTTCTTTTTGTTAAAGGGAGGGAAAAAAATTGGAAATTAAAAAAAAATTGCTTGTGAAGAAATTTTTTGAGACCATGAATGCTGAATTTTCTCTAATAATGGAGATGTGTGGTACCATATTGGTGTAGTTGCAACTTTTGATCACTTCTCATTGCATTTTATTTTTTGCAGTGGCGTAGCAGACAAAAACTGCTTCAATCCCGGTGTTTCGTTTTTTTTTCTCTTTTTATGGCATTTACTGATCAGGTAAATTAGTTATATATTTTGATAGATCTGCTACCATATATACAGGATGTATTTATTTAATTTTTTTCCTTTCAATTACAGAGATTATCGTTAATTTTAACTTTTTTCTATGTGGGGATAAGCCAGATCAGATACCTACACTTTGCACTGACGAGGGGCAATCACCCCAAAACACCGTGTCTGCAAATTGCGATTCTGATCTGGCAATAAATCCTAAGTCTTAGGGCGGTGTTACACGGTACGATATATCGTGCGATATGTCGTCGGGGTCACGGAATTCGCGACGCACATCCAGCATCGTTAGAGATGTCGTACTATGTGACACCTCTGAACGACTGTTAACGAGCTAAAATACCTTATCGTTGCTCGTTGACATGTCGTTCATTTCCATAATATCGTTCCTCCTTCTGCACGCCGGTTGTTCGTCGTTCCCATGGCAGCACACATCGCTACGTGTGACACCTCGGGAACGACGAACAACAACTTACCTGCGTCCCGCCGGCAATGAGGAAGGAGGGAGGTGGGCGGGATGTTACGTTCCGCTCATCTCCGCCCCTCCGCTTCTATTGGGCGGCCGCTGTGTGACGTCGCTGTGGCGCCGAACGTCCCTCCCCCTTCAGGAAGAGGATGTTCGCCTCCCACAGCGATGTCGTTACGGAGGTAAGTACGTGTGACCGGGGTTTAACAACTTTGTGCGACACGGGCAATGAATTGCCCGTGACGCACAAATGACGGGGGCGGGTGCAATTGCTCACGCGATCGCATGATAAATCATTGCGTGTAACGCCGCCCTTAGGGTACGCTCACACGAGTGTGAAAATCGGACGAGTGCAATACAAGAAAATCTCGCATTGCACTCTGACCAATGTTAGGCAATGAGGGTGAGCAGTTGGGAAGCTTTTAACGCATCCAGATTCTTGATGCGAGAAAAGCGGCAGCATGCTGTGATTTTCTGCTACAGCCGCATCTGTCGCATCCATTCAAGTGAATAGATGCGATGCGAGAGATACATTGGACTGCACTCGGATGTTATCCCAGTGCAGTGCGATATACGCACAGGCTGACAATGGAGGAGATGGGAGGATTAACCCCTCCCTCTCCTCCACAGTGCCCGCCCTCAGCTTCACAGCTGTGACCCGATCGCAAGATCGGGTTACAGTTGCATTACACTCGGCTCACGCTCACAGCAGAGCCTGAGCCGGGGGTCATTAGCATATCCCATCCGATGCTCTCGCATCGGATGCCATACGCTCGTATGACTCCAGCCTTATGAAAAGGCTTGTTTAAAAAGCCACTTATGACTTTTAGGATTGCTACTTCCAATAGGTGGCGCTAGAGTTGTCTTCTTCCTCTCTGGAGAGACAATTTGAGCTTTTTTAAAGTTTTTCTATATTTTGTAATATATTTTTTTTATTTTTATATTATTTGTTAATTAGTTAGTATTTGTTAGTTTGTTTGTTAGTTCTACTAGGGGTCTTGAATCCGTGTAATCTTCCGGTTGCTTATACTATACACTGCAGTATATAGCAAAAATCACTGTCTCCTATAAATTCCAGCCAGAATCTGTTCTTAATAGGACTACTATCATGATAGGCAAGAGGGTCTTCTTTAGAGACCTGGTTGTCATTGAAGCTCCCAATGATCACTTTGAGGAGGGAAGAAGTGGTGATGAGAGTTTAGAATTGCATAATCCCAGTAGATTGACAGCGTTGCTCCACACTCAGTTGCTGGAGGCAGATGACAGCTGATTAAAACAGCCACCATCTGCTAACAAAAATGCGGGCTCAGATGCAGTACCTGCATAAAAGAAAGACACCTGACATATGACATACCAGTTCATTGTATGTTCAGATGGGCTTAAATGGTTTGTTCACTACTTTTGATATTGTTGGCCATGTATTGGTTAGTAAGGATTGCAGCTCAGCTCATATTCAAGTACAAAGAGGGATAGGTAATCAATGGAACAAAAGAAATGGTTCCAGCTCACCGCTTTAGTCCATGTGCCTTCATTTGGAGGCTAAAGAAATGGTTCCAGTTCACTACTTTACTCCATGTTCCTTCATTTGGAAGCTAAATAAATGGTTCCAGCTTACCACTTTAGTCCATATTCCTTCATTTGGAGATTTGAACTAATTAAGATATAAATGTATATATTCACGCACCTTGCCCTCTCAGTTATAACATGACTAAGGATACTTGACATCTGAACGCATTGTTTGGGCCAGCAGGGAAATTAGCGTGTACAGTTTGTTTCAATACCTAAGTAGTTCACTTTTTTTTTTTCCGCAGTTCTTGCTAACAACCACTAGACAGTGTACAAAGCTGTTCTATTCCATTCTGATTACACTACTTATATCTGGTCACCGCTGGAGCTGACATAAGGTACTTGGGCGTTGGACTCCCACAAATCCGATAGTAATTAATTACAGAATCCTCTTAGTTCATCAATACCTAAGTAGAAAACAAACTTTTTAACAAAAACAGGTAAACCCATTTAAAAATCTTTGAAAAGCAAAAAAATAATTACAGAAATACGTCATTCATGGCATTCAAATGACTGGCACAATAAACTAGCTCTCGCAGTTCTCCTGGCTGCAAAAGTGAAAAGAAGTGTTCATACTGCATTTTACTCCTATATATCAATCATTGAGAAGTGGTAGTAGGTGAGAAGGCAAGGAGCTGTACAAAAGGAAAATAAAATATAGCTGCACTATTTTAACATGAATGGTATATTAGGTTTCTAAATAAGTTTCACTTTTATAACATAAAACTAGTGAGATCAGTCATCTCACTTAATTAACTTCATAACACAGTAATTCTGCCTTAGTCTAGACTCACATGTTGAATGGGACTTATTCTTTCCACTTAAGTCATTTTTATTAATTTCATACTAATGAATAAGAGCCCATTACAGGACTAACAAAACTAAATGTACAGAAAGTCAGTTGTATGAACTCACCTAAGCCAGACAATGACATATAAATCAGTCATGGGCCAACACTGTTGACCCTTGCCCTCCTCTTTCATCTGTTGGAGTATACAATAGCTGTCGGATTATTTTGTGAAGGGACTATGTTGAACAGGCACTAGTGTCACACGGAGATTTTTACAAACTGTCAGGTTCTGCTCAGACTCCAGATTCTGATACTCCGCCTGATAACTCCTCTGGTGTCTGTGCAGACTCTGGCTTTGACCTGCTGAGTGCTAATTAAGAGGCAGAGTAGCAAGAGCTAATCTTTGCTAGTCTGCTTGTTAGTCTAATTTGATCACCTGCTGTGAGAGAGCTAATCACATCTACTCCCCTCTTACATATGCTTACTCGATCCTTACACTTATGCCAGCTATAGTTTATCTTAGTTGGTCTGGGAAGGTGTGGTGATCCATACTATCTGGTGTGATACATGTTGCTGTGTGTGGTTGTGGAGTTTACCCTTGTTGCCTTTAGTTTCTACCCTCCTTCTCTTGTTTTTTGTCCTGAGTTTCTCTTTGTCTATTCCTGTGTGTGTGCAGCGTATCAGAGTTTTGTTTTTTCCCTTGACTGTCTATTTCTGTAGACCATCTCACTCCTGCCCCGTTTCTCCCTGTGGGGAGGGGGTATTAGGCTAAGTGTGCACTTTCCGTTTTCACTTGCATTTCAGCTGCTTTTTAGGTCTGTTTTGAACTGCAGCGTTTTCATGCCAAAATGCATGCATTTTGATTTCCTGCAAAGTCTATGGAAAATGTGGATTTCTTGTCCGCACTTTACGTTTCCAAACACAGGGTTTAATTTGCATAATTTTAGGCAAAAACTCTGCGTTCAAAGAAGCAGCATGTCAATTGTTTTTGCCATTTGGGCTGCGTTTTGATAACATTGTAGGCAATGAGAAGTTGTAAAAAGCAAGAAACGTCTAAATTCCAGCATTTAACCTACTTTTTAGCTGCAGAAAGAATGCGTTTTGGACTACATAAACGCATGCTTTTCTGACATCAAAATAATGTAATAATATTTCCCTTTACACACACACATAGTCCATTAAATAAATGAAAAATATTACTTCATGCAGCATTTGCTTGGACCTGTCCCGCCCACAGCCATGACTCAGTCATGGGTACGGGATTGAAATAGACCAGGTGAGTGCTGCTAAGAGCAGTTCTACTATTCATATGTGAGGCCGTATGGCACATTTTATAAAAATATTTTAGTGTAGGACTGCCTCAAATGAGATTTGCCGTGACGTGGCGAGGCAGCTCAAGAAATTGCAATTTTTTGCCAAAAATCTCAATTTTTATAATAGGTACAGTTTGGAATTTTAAGTGCTGAAGTGCACATTTAGTGCTGGCTTTTTGTTTTTTCTTCATTAAAACTTTATTTAGCAGTGTCTAAATGGTTAAAACTCATCTGTCTAAACGCAATTGAAAAGCATGTAAAAAATGCTAAAAACGCGGCTAAAACGCGGTAAAAACACATGCGTTTTTACCGCTTTTTTTTGTGGTCAAAAGCAACTTTGGCAAAAGCAATTTCTGCCAGAGGATGCATTTTGAACTGCAACTAGGACGACGCAAAGTGCGCACATAGCCTTAGAGTAGTATTTCTCAGGAGAAAAGGCATGAGACTCCAGCGTCTCCACCATTAGGAGTTTGATAGTAATGTAGTAATGTGCTGTGTGACCTTTTTGCTTTGTGTATATTACTTTTTTCTATAATTCTCCATGTTGATAATGAAGAAGATAATGGTTGCTCTATGACCCAAGTTAAACAGGTCATTACCTCAAAATATCTGAGTGTTGAAAGGTTCTGCTGAAAGTTGAAATCTGTAATAGCTGAAAGTTGAAATCTGTAATACCAGCTAAGGTTCATACAGAGGGCAAATCATTAATACTATTAACCCCTTCACAACTTTGGACGTATATATACAGTACGCCCTAGGTCATGTCCCCTTGGTAGCCACGGGTTCCGGCAATGAGCCTGAGGTAATCCCTGCACATGTCTGCTGATCCGATCAGCAGATATGTGCAGCTAACAGGCGAGGGTGGATCAAAGATCCACCCATGCCTGCTTACCACTTAGATCGTGCTCTCACAATCTGACAGAGCGATTTAAATGGCCATGGTGAGGATTGCGCCATTCCCCAACATCATCAGCAACCCTGTGACATGATCATGGAGCGCAAATGTGTTACGATGGTGGACTAGTAAAATCAATAAAAAAAGTTTTAGAAAATATGAAAAAATGTTAAAAACTTAAAAATTCAAATCCCCCCCCCCTTCGCCCCATTGAAAATAAAAAAATAAATAATATACACATATTTGGTATCGCCGCATTTAGAAATGCCCAATTTATCAAACTATCAAATCAATTATTCTGATCGGTACAAAGTATGGCGAGAAAAAAATTTTAAACACCAAAATTTTGGTTGCGGCAACTTTGCGTTAAACTGCAACAACAGGCAATCAAAACTTTGCACCTATGTAAAGATGGTATCATTAAAAACGTCAGCTCAAAAAGCAAAAATTGAGCCCCAGATCCCGAAAAATAAGAACACTACGGATCTTGGAAATGGCGACAAGAGAGTTATTCTTTTTTTGGACAAACGTCTGAATTTTTTTAACCCCTTAGATAAAAGTAGAAGTATACATGTTTGGTGTCTACGAACTCATACCAGGTATAGGCATCATACTGACATGTTCACTTTACCATATAGTGAACAGAGTGAATGAAAGATTCCAAAAACTATCATGCAACTACACTTTTTTTTCAATTTCACCGCACTTGGAATTGTTTGCCCATTTCCAGTTCACTGGTTTCATTCAAAAGTAAAACTTGTCCTGCAAGAAATATGTCCTCATATGGCAAGATTGACTGAAAAATAAAAAAGTTATGGCTCTTGGAGGAAGAGGAGGAAAAAACGAAAAATGAAAAATCGCTGGGGGGTGAAAGGGTTAAAGAGGTTGGGTATTATTAGGACAATCCCTTCTTATTCCCATTGTTTGTCCACATTAAAATTAAAATAATTGACTTGAGATTGATATGTTGCGCGAGCCCCATGCTCAATCACCACTGGCTTCCCCCTCCCCGTAATAAACAGGAAATGAGTAGCCAGCTGCAGCTCTCACTTCTTGTTGATAACTTATACATCTGAAGGCAGAGAGAGGGAAGTTGGCGTCCTTTCATGTCTAGATGAAAGAGACTGATGTCTCTGAAATGCGTCGTCCTGTACAACAATAAAGGAAAAATTTATTAACATCGCATTGGAGTATTAGCGCGGCATAAACCTGATTTCCCCTTCCACTGAATTACATAGTCTACATCTCAGGGCTTCAGCTGATACCACCATTCTATATGCTTCATAGGGGTTGTGACTCTCACAACCTGAATAGGTGAGTGTATCTTAACCCTTGCGGGATCTGATTTCTCTACTGGGTAAGACCCTATTGCGCTTCCTTGTTTCCACAGTATTTTGATTTGATCTGCTTACCTATGTGAGGTGACATCTTTGGTATTTGTGAGATTCTTGCCCCTGTCATTGTGTCGGGTGTGTCATGAGTGACAGAACTTCCTGTGGTGTCCGGCTATAGATGTTAACAGCGTTTGGCTGCGCAAACTGCTCCCTGACCTTCTATTAGTCCTGCTGTAATACTTATATATGTTCTGAGGATTTCGATAGCGTAGGGCAATGACAATCAGAGACGAGTTCTTGGTACAAGATATTTTATAATATGTAACCACGGTAGATGCACAACGGAAAACACAGCGGTACAAAGACACAAAATACCTTCCCGAAACGGAGCGAAGGGAATTCCCGGGGCCACGCACCGGACTCCCCCAGGGAGACCACCAGAGCGAACCCCTATACAGGGACTGTCCGGCAATCACCCCGGAAGGCCTAAATGCGCAGCAGCCGGGACACAAGGGGCAAGCGGTAAAAGTCAAGGAGTGTCCGTACGGGATGATTGTCCAGAGTGGTTACGAACCAGAGAGAACCGGGCAGGGTGCTGACCGAAGATGGCAGAAGGAATCCGGGCACAGCCTTGAGAAACCGGGTAAGGTCCAGAGTCAGTCGGTCGGTAGTCTTTAGGAGGATCCAAAGGTAATCAGGATTAGCAGCAGCAAAGCAGGAGCACACAGCAAGCAGTATACTCAGGCACTGGACTAGGCTTAGAGGCGGCCTTTTAAGCAGCTGGACAGGAAGTAGGGCAACAGAACAGTAAACTCCATGTTAACCGAGGGCAAGCTCATTCAAAAGAGAACTGGAAAACCTGGAAACCTGACACCTGCTTGGTGCATTTGATATCTTATGTATCTCCTGTGCTTGGTTTTCATCCCTTTCCTTTTAGGTTCCAGCGGAGTCTTTATATATCTTAATTTTCCCTTGCTGTGCTGGTGATAGGTCTAATACCCTTAACCAGTCTTCAGTGCAAGCAGTCAGCTTTTATTCATCTGTATATAAGTTATTTGTTTACTTTCCCTCTATTTGTTATCTCTGTGTCTTCTTTAGAGCTTAGTGGGGTTGACTAAGATCTCATCCCATTCACTCCCTACCAGGGGAAAATTTCGGGGTCAGGTATACGGCTTGGCACATAGGTGTTGAGCCTATCTAGGGTGGTGACGGAAGCCAGGGCCCAGCAGTCGGCTTGGTCAGGGGTTACCATCTCCCCCTTCTCTCCCCTTTTGCCGTTTGCTTGGTACTTCCCCATACCTAGCGTGACATTATATCCAGCTGCACAAAAAAAAACCTGGGGGGGTTGGAGTTTTTTTGTTTGTTTTTTCCTCCTTTTTTTTTTCCATGGATCCTATCACTGTTCTGGATGAGCGACTTCAGTCCCTGGAGGTGGCAGACAGCGGTACAGCAGTAGCGGTCGCAGTCTCACGATTTTGGAGATTCTGCGGGTAGGCATGCCCATCCAGGGCCAAAAAGCAGTCACCAACTCCCGATTTTGGATATTCTGTGGGTAGGAAGGCCCACCCACGGCCAAAGATTGCTCTCCCAGGCAGGTTTACAGGTGGTAGAGATACATTTTTGGTATTCAAGGAGGCCTGTAGATTGTACTTTAGGCTTTGGACTTGCTCCTCTGGAGATGAGGAGCAGGGAGTGGGGATTGTGATCTTGCTGTTACAGAGGCATTCACAATTCTGGACTTTCTCTTTGCCACATGGCTCTGGTTGCCTCCGGTCCGTGGATGGATTGTTTGAGGCCTTTGGTCTCATTTATGATGATATCGACCTAGTCTCTTTGGCGGAGTCCAGGCTGCGTCGCCTCCAGCAGGGGAGTCAGTCGCTGTGGACTATTCCTCTAAATTTTGTAGAATGCCAATTTATCTGGAACTATACGGAATATTTTGGGGCGCAGAGAGAATAAAATTGATCATTATGGTGAGGAAAACCTAATAATTATACAGGCAGAACCTATACTATCTAATCATAACACTATAATATTTGGTATAATAAACCATATAGGAAAATAGAAACTAGAGACATTCAGCAGTAGTTAAGTTTTTTTAAGAGAGATGGTGCCTTTATAATTCATCTCTGTCCAAACTTCAGAGCATTCCTTCTATAAAAGAGTTGGCTGTTTCATAAGCTTTGAATTCAGGCTGTGCACATACCAATACCCAGACAGGATACTCAACTTCCTGCACAAGTTAAAATATGATATGTTTTTGTGTACAGAAGAGAAGAATTCTTAAAATGGTAAATTTGCTAGAAAAATAGAGTGAAGAGTTGACCCCTTGGCTTCATGTCACTTTCTAGCATACAGTATAATATACACTGTATGAACAAAAGTATTGCGACAGCCACACATTGCAACAACACAAGCTTTAATGACATACTAATTAAAACCCATAGATATTAGTATGGAGCTGACTCCTCCTCTGTTCTGTAACTGAAACACTCTTCTGAAATCACTTTTCACAAGATTTTTGAGTGTATCTGTGGAAATCTTTGCTCATTCATCCAGAAAATCAGTTGCATATAGAATATTGTCTACTGCATCCCAAAGCTGTTCAATAGATTTGATTTCAGTGCTCTGTGCATACAATCAAGTTCTCCCACACTACACTCACCCAACCATGACTTTATAGATCATGTCTTGTGCTCTGGATCACAGCCATTCTGGAATACAAAAGGACGTCTCCCACACTACACTCACCCAACCATGACTTTATAGACCATGTCTTGTCCTCTGGATCACAGTCATTCTGAAATAAAAACAGGACGTCTCCCACACTACAATCACCTAACCATGACTTTATACAGTGTGTCCACCCATATCCTGTCCACCACTATTAACTTGAGAACGGCAGCAGCTATAGGCATAGAAGTGGTGTCTAGGTATAGTAAAGTAGCCATGCGCTACGCAATGAAACCACCTATTTCACCACCTGGTGGAAAACAACGGAGTTAGCATTTTTATCTTGAAAATGGAACGAGATAGAGAAAAAAAGTGAATTAAAGTTGTAGGGCATCATCAATTCAATACTAATCGACACATTGCATACAGAAATGCTATGATTAGAACGTGTAAAACTCACAAGGCTGCGGATGTGAAGCGATACCTCATGGAGACCTTCCTACAAGTCATTGGGTATGGTGGCTGCATGGAGTGGCCTCCACGCTCACCTGACCTTACCCCATTTGACTTCTTTCTGTGAGGTCACATCAAATAGCAGGTGTATGCGACCCCTCCACCAACATTGCAGGATCTACGAGGACGCATCACAGATGCTTGTGCAAACGTTTCACCTACCATATTGCACAACGTACAGGAAGATACAGTATGTTGTCCAGAGTCCATATGTGCATTGCAGCTGACGGTGGCCACTTTGAGCATCAAAGTTAAATGAGCGCCATATGCGTGACCAGCATTCAATGTTTTGGGGGGGTCATGGGTTTCATATCATAGCATATCATATTCATATCATAGCATTTCTGTATGCAAGGTGTCGATTCGTATTGAATTGATGATGCCCTACAATTTTTTAATTCACTTTTTATCTCGTTCCGTTTTCAAGATAAAAATGCTAACTCTGTTGTTTTCCATCAGGTGGCGAAATAGATTTTCATTGCGTAGCACATGGCTACTTTACTATACCTAGACACCACTTCTACTCCTATAGCTGCCGCCATTCTCACGTTAATGGCGGTGGACAGGATATTGGTGGACACACTGTAGAACATGTCTTGTACTCTGGATCACAGTCAGTCATTCTGGAATTAAAAAGGGCGTCTCCCATACTACACTCACCCAACCATGACTTTATAGACCATGTCTTGTGCTCTGGATCACAGTCATTCTGGAATAAAAAAGGACGTTACTAAAACTGTTCACATAGCATAAAATTGTCAAAAATGTATTTGCATGCTGATGCATTAAGATTTCTCTCTACTGAAACGGCTTAGTTCACTCCTGAAAAAAAAATCCTATTGCATTACCCCTCCTCCATCAAACATTTACAATTGGAACAATGCCATTAGACAACTAACATTCTCCAAGCATTCATCAAACCCAGACTCCTCCATCATACTGCCAGATAGAAGAAGCGTGATTCATCTCCCCACAAAACATATTTTCACTGCTCCAGAATCCAGTGGCAATGTGTTTACACCACTCTGTTGTGCTGACATAAGACTTGCATGCAACAGCTCAAACTTGGAAACCCATGACATGAAGATCCATGTCAAGACTGAGCACAGCAACCAGACACAACGTAGTTATACTGTATCAGCAAGATCTCTCCCCAGGAAAATTTCACAGCAGACTGGTATTTTAAAATATGATGTTCAAACTCTTTTGAAGATATACAAGAAATGGGCTAAGTTGAGGACCTAAATGCAGTTATCAGCCAAGGAAATGTAATGCAGCAGATGAAACACAGATGATGCTTAGTTCCCTCCAAAATTGGAAGATTTGCCATTTGCTCAGGACTGCAACCAATTGCATTAAGCTACACCTATATACTTTCTGGAGAACTCTGGCAAGAAGTGTTCTTCATGGAAAATTTGATACCAAAAACCATACCTTTAACATGGAAACACAGCCAAGTAACTAAACTATGAGCAAAAATCTAGGAAAATGTTAGCAGGTGTAAAAAACATTAAAATTAATACATCTAGTTGTCAAACATTTTATAGTAGGACATATATGTTCACAGTTCTGTTTATGTTGGAGGGCATAGTTTATTAATAAAGTTCTTATAAGGAATAAATATTAAAATATCCATATTGAATATACATAAGTGCTGATATGGAAGGATATATATATATATATATTCTTTTGGAAGCTTCTAGAGATTACACCATGTGACATGCGTCCAGCAGTAATTTCCCTATATGGTTTGAACAGTTGTCATATAACACACGATGGAGGGGGCTACGGGGGCTCCTGCAGGTCGCCTACTGCCAGAATGCTTACAGGCTGCAAGATGGACACATGCTGAGAGGTTACGGTATATCACCCCTGCCTTGCCATTCAGAATCCAAGGAGAGATGGATGAAGATTTTCTATTGATCAGTATGGACTAAATAAACTCTTTTCCGTAAGCTAATGAAGTATATTATTTTTCCTTTCTGTAACTGAACCCTGGCAATCATTTTTAAATAGATAAAATACATTTATTTTTTACATTTTTGAAGTCCTTTCTTTCATGCGCTTTTACGTATTTGAAGAAAAATATATTTAAGAGTATATTTTTTAACAGCAGGTGATCTATAATTATGAGTCAAAATATAAAATACTAGCTGTACTACCCGGCTTCGCCCGGGTTAATAACTGCTGTTAACAAAATAGAATGTATTAACAAAAATGTATTCTGCACACAAAAACCACAACACAAATAGATAGAAATGTAATTATTAAAAGGCAAAAACTAAGCTAATAGAAGCATTTCACAACATATATTTCAACACCACAGATATTCTACACAGATTTAACATCCTACGGTATGACCTCACACATACTGAGAATGTCCTTTGTTGCCTATATTAACCAATCAGAGCTCAGATTAATTAACTGTAGCAAAATAGAAGCTAAGCTGTGATTGGTTGCTATTGGCAGCCTGATAAATCTCCAGGCAACAGAAAGCCCTCCCCCTGACAGTATATATTAGCTCACACATACACATACAGGTCATGTGACTGACAGCTGCCGTATTTCCTATGTGGTACATTTGTTGTTCTTGTAGTTTGGCTGCTTATTAATCAGATTTTTATTTTTGAAGGATAATACCAGACTTGTGTGTGTTTAGGGCGATTATGTGGAGAGGTTGGTGTATGTGTGGTGAGATGTGTGCTGAGGGTGGTATATGTGTTCAAGCACGTGGTAGTGTGTGGCACATTTTGTGTGTGTGTTCATATCCCCGAGTGTGGTGAGTATCCCATGTCGGGGCCCCACCTTAGCAACTCTACGGTATATACTCTTTGGCGCCATCGCTCTCATTCTTTAAGTCCCCCTTGTTCACATCTGGCAGCTGTCAATTTGCCCCCAACACTTTTCGTTTCACTTTTTCCCCATTATGTAAATAGGGGCAAAATTGATTGGTAAATTGGAACGCGCGGGGATAAAATTTCGCCTCACAACATAGCACCCAGCGCTGCCCGGGATAGTAACTGTCTCTCTGTTTCTCTCCCATTCTCTGTCTCCCCCTCTGTATATATCTCTCTGTCTCTCTCTATCTCTTTGTCTGTCTGTCTCTTTCCCTGTCTGTCTCTTTCTTTGTATGTCTCAATCTCTTTCCCTGTCTGTCTATCTCTTTCCCTGTCTGTCTATCTATCTCTTTACCTGTCTGTCACTTTCCCTGTCTGTCACTTTCCCTGTCTGTCACTCCCTTTCTGTCACTTTCCCTCTCTTTCCCTGTCTGTCTCTTTCCCTGTCAGTCTGTCTCTTTGTCTGTGTCTGTCTCTTTGTGTCTGTCTCTTACCCTGTCTATGTCTGTTTCTTACCCTGTCTGTTTCTGCCTCTTTCCCTGTCTGTGTCTGTCTCTTTCCCTGGCTGCATTGTGACACGCCAACATTCCATATAAGGGCGTGGCTGCGCATTCTTCTGAAGTTCTGGCTGCACTGTGGCTCCCAGCTCCATTCGCTTTAATGGAGGCAGGTTTTTTGGCGAATAACTGTAAAGAGCGGGGTTAAAATTTCCCCTTGAAACATAGCCTATGACGCTCTCGGGGTCCAGAAGTGTGAGTGTGCAAAATTTTGTGGCTGTAGCTGCGACGGTGCGGATGCCAATCCCGGACATACACACACACACACACACACACACACACATACACACACACACACATACACACACACATTCAGCTTTATATATTAGATATGTCTGTAACTGAAAGCACCTTGCTGAAGGGCTGGAGAGCGGTACAATAATGAGTGTCTGCAGGCAACAGTGAAGCATGGTGGAGGTTCCTATCAAGTTTGGGGCTGCATTTCAGCAAATGGCATTGGGGATTTAGTCAGGATTAATGGTATCTCAATGGTTCTTAATGCTGAGAAATTAAAACAGATATTTATCCATCATACAATACAATCATGGAGGCTTCTGACTTGCTCCAAATTATTTATACAGCATAATAGATAAGCAACCACAAATATACAGCAGACAACCACAAAAAATCCCTTCCAATGTCATTAAGAAATATCTTAAGTGTAAAGAAGAACAAGGAGTCCTGGAAGGGATAATATGGCTACCTCAGAACCCTGATCACAGCATCATAGAGTTTGTTTGGGATCAAATAAAAAGAGAAAAGGTTTGCCCAAGCCTACATCTATAGAAGATCTGTGGTTAGTTCTCCAAGATGTTTGGAACTCCCTTGCTGAATTGCTTAAAATATTGTGTGCAAAAAGTCTCAGCTCCTGAACCGGCAGCATGTCCAGGTGGCGACAGAGGGAAGTTGGAGCAGGCAGAGGGCCTGGATGACAAAATGGCACCGAGGTCAGAGAGGAGGCAGAAAAAGCAAACACAGCCTGCCAGCATCGTATGGAAGCAGCTGCAAAGCTTGCACAGTTTGCAAGACAATCAGAGATATCTCTGGAGGACAAACAGGAGGAGGATTCAGGAGAGCAGCAGGCAGCAGAGGAAATACAGGAGAACCCCACTATTAAGGATATGTTTCAGGTGGTCTCCTTTTGCAAATAGGCCCTTACAACATTAATCCAGCAGGTTGCTGGTAATACAGGGAGATACAGCTACTCTCAAAAAAGATCAGAAGAAATCTAATATGAGAACCAGTGCTGTGGAGGAAAGAGTGGGGGCAGCTGAGAATCATATATTTACACTTCAAAAAGAAGAGAAAAAGTTCCAGCAACAAATATCTGAGTTGTCCGCGAAAACGGATGACTTGGAGAACCGTTCAGGAGGAACAATATAGGACTGGTGGGCCCCCCGAAAAAAGTAGAGGGAAGAAATCCTACTGAATTCATAGAAATGTGGCTTAAAGAAAAGATTGGCGCTGATAATTTGACCAAGTTATATGCAATTGAGAGGGCACACAGAGTCCCAATGCAACCGCAACCACCTGGCAAGGGGCCCCGTATGATGCTGGCGAAGCTGCTTAACTACTACAGGACTGGCTACTCATAAGCATTTGCATATGCTAGAGGAGAAAGAGACTTCATAAGCCTATTTTTATGGCAGTGACGGTACACTTTTTTTTTTTCCCCTTTCTCTTCCAGGTTATTATTGTTGATCCCTTGCTCCTGTCCCTGAGTGTTAGATGGGGCAGGGAGAAGTTTCCTAACACTAAGCTGGACAATGACAGGAGGAGGATAATAATTCCCCCCCCTTTTTTTTTTTTTTTCTTCAGGCCGTGCGGTGGTGATTGATAAATGTTTAAGTTTTCAAAAATTCATATGTTAGTAGTTTACATTATGTGATATATGCAAATGAAAACGAATATGGTGAAGGCGGGAGGTGAGTTAGGTGGTTCTGCTCACTGGGATGAGACAGGTTTGGTATGAGAGAAAAGGAGGAAGGGGGTTGACCGGTCTGGGGGAGACAGACCTCATTCCCTATAAGGGAGTTAAAGATGTAAATCGGAGGTGGAGGAGTTTTGTTGGGGTGGTTCTGAGGGGCGGGTTAGGGAAGGGAAAGACTCAGCGTACAGAGGGACAGGATGTTTGTTTAAAGATAACCAGTAATTTTCAACATGGGAGAGGAGATTAAAATATTATGTTGGAATGTAAGGGGGCTGTCAGATAGAGTTAGAAGAGACGCAATGATAAAATACATGCTAGACCAGAGACCATCAATAATGTGTTTATTGGAGACGCATTTGACGAGCTAAACGACAAATGTACTCAACAAGCGATGGGTGCAAAAGGCGTATCACTCTACTTTTTCTACTTATGCTAGAGGGGTCTCTGTGTTGGTCCATAGATCCGCCCTATATGAAGAAGTGGAGACATGGATAGATACAGAGGGACAATATGTAATGGTAATCTGTAAGTTGTATGGACAATTATTATGCATTACTGCTATATATGTTCCACCGCTTTACACTAGTGTCAAAATTAGAGAGGTGAGAGAGCGTTCGACTAAATGGGGGAATTTTCCATTCTTGTTGGTCGGTGTCTTTAATAATGTCATAAATGCATATTGGGACAGGAGCAGAAACTCACGGGAGGCGAGGAGGGACGGAGTGACAGCATTTGGTATCTTTAATCAATTAATCATTCCCTGTACACCCTCACTTCCCTCTTTTAATTGTGCTCTCTGGAATCCACGGTCCATATGTAACAAGCTTCCTTACATCCACAACCTCTTTCTCAATAACTCTCTTAACTTACTAGGCCTCACTGAAACCTGGATTCAGGATTCTGACACTGCTTCCCCTGCTGCCATCTCTCACGGTGTTTTACACTTTACCCATTCACCAAGAACTGGAAACAGACATGGTGGTGGAGTCGGCTTACTCCTGTCCCCACAGTGCACTTTTCAGGTCATCCCCTCAGCTCCATCACTCTTATTCCCATCCTTTGAGGTTCACACCATCAGGCTCTTCCATCCCCTTCCCCTCAGAGTAGCTGTCATATACCGTCCACCAGGCTCACCCACCCAGTTCCTTGACCACTTTTCAGCCTGGCTGCCACACTTCATGTCCTCTGAATTGCCAACCCTCATCCTAGGAGACTTCAACATCCCCATGAACAGCCCCTCCTCCCCATCTGCATCCCAGCTTCTATCTCTCACCACCTCCCTTGGCCTCTCACAGCTCTCATCCTCTGAGCCACATGAGGATGGTAACACCCTTGACCTGGTCTTTTTCCGCTTCTGCTCAATCTCTCACTTTGACAACTCACCTCTTCCCCTCTCTGACCACAACATCCTCTCCTTTAAGCTCACAAACCCTCGTCCACCCCAGCACACTCCCACCTATCACACATTCAGAAACCTACAGGCCATTGACTCTCAAACGCTTACAGACTCTCTACACGTATCACTATCCCCTATCGCCTCACTTTCCTGTCCTAATCTGGCTGTAAAGCACTACAATGACACACTCAGAAGCACCCTGGACCAAGTAGCACCCCTCACCCTCAGAACCTCCAAACACCAAGTAAAACAACCTTGGCTCACATCACAAACTCAATTTCTCCAGCGATGCTCTAGGAGTGCCGAGCGCCTATGGAGGAAATCCCGCACAGCAGAAAACTTCATCCACTACAAGTTCATGTTAAGGACCTACAACTCTTCCCTTCACCTCGCCAAACAGACCTACTTCACCACCCTTATCTCCTCACTAGCCAACAATCCAAAAAAGCTCTTTGACACCTTTCACTCCCTCCTCAGTCCCAAAGCACAGACCCCTATCACAGACCTTCATGCTGATGACCTGGCCTCGTATTTCACAGAGAAAATAGAAAACATCCGCCAAGAGATCAGCTCCCAGCCACCAAGCTTTGTGAATCCCATCCCTCCCCATGTCCCATGCAGCTCACTTTCCACATTTGACCCAGTCACAGAGGAGGAAGTCTCCAGGCTCCTCTCTTCTTCTCATCCTACCACTTGCCCTACTGATCCCTTCCCCTCACACCTTCTCCAGACACTCTCTCCGGTTGTCACCACTCACCTAACTAAAATCTTCAATCTCTCTCTCTCTTCTGGTATCTTCCCTTCCTCCCTCAAACACTCTATCATTACTCCATTATTAAAAAAACCTTCCCTTGATCCGTCCTGCACAAGCAACTACAGACCAGTCTCAAATCTCTCCTTCATCTCTAAACTCTTGGAGCGCCTGGTCTACTCTCGTCTCACCCACTACCTTTCCGGTCACTCTCTTCTAGATCCTTTACAGTCTGGCTTCCGCCCTTTACACTCACCAGAAACTGCCCTTGTCAAAGTGACCAACGATTTTTTAACAGCAAAACGTAACGGTGACCACTCTCTGCTTATTCTTCTTGACCTTTCTGCCGCCTTCGACACTGTTGACCACCATCTCCTTCTCTCTATGCTCCATTCTATTGGCCTAAAGGACACTGTTCTTTCCTGGTTCTCTTCCTATCTTTCTGGCCGCTCATTCAGTGAATCATTTGCTGGCTCCACATCTTCTCCTCTTCCTCTAACTGTTGGGGTCCCTCAAGGTTCAGTCCTTGGCCCTCTTCTTTTCTCCCTCTACACTGCCCCAATTGGAATGACCATCAGCAGATTTGGCTTCCAGTACCATCTTTATGCTGATGACACACAGTTATACACCTCATCCCCTGAGGTCACCCCAGCTGTACTACAGAATACAAGTGACTGCCTGACTGCAGTTTGCAACATCATATCTGCTCTCTATCTGAAACTTAACCTTTCCAAAACTGAACTTCTGCTTTTCCCTCCATCTCCCAACCTTCCTAAACCTGACATCTCCCTCTCTGTGTGTGGCACAACGATAAGTCCTAGGCCGCAGGCCCGCTGTCTGGGTGTTATACTTGACACCGATCTCTCCTTTACCTCCCACATACAATCTCTTGCCCGCTCCTGCCGCTTGCACCTCAAGAACATTTCTAGAATCCGCCCTTTTCTCACAATGGAAATGACAAAAACCCTCACCGTGGCCCTGATCCACTCTCGCCTTGACTACTGTAACTCTCTATTAATTGGTCTCCCCCTAACTAGACTCTCCCCTCTACAGTCCATCCTTAATGCAGCAGCCAGGGTCACCTATCTGGCTAACCGCTACTCGGATGCCTCTGCTCTGTGCCAGTCATTGCACTGGCTGCCCATATATCACAGGATCCAATTCAAACTGCTTGTTCTCACCCACAAAAGCTCTCCACAGTGCAGCACCCCCCTACATCTCCACCTTCCTCTCTGTCTATCATCCCACCCGTTCTCTACGCTCTGCAAATGACTTTCGACTAACATCCACACTAATTCGAACCTCCCACTCCCGAATCCAAGACTTCTTCCGAGCTGCACCAAACCTCTGGAACGCTCTACCCCAAGAAGTTAGGACAAATCACAAATTACTCAGCTTCAGACGCTCCCTAAAAACGCATCTTTTTAGGGCGGCCTATCACACTCCCTAGCCAAACTAATTTCACCTAATCCCTCTACAACGTCTCAGAACATAACCCCACGTCAAACTCCATGGCACCCAAATGCATCTCAAGGCTCTGGCCAACTGGTCCAGGAAGCCATTATCTATCCCCCATGAGATGGCTGGATTGTCATTGTAAATAAGCATTTGTACCTTGCCCCTCCCCCCACCTCATTGTAGATTGTAAGCTCTCACAAGCAGGGTTTCCATTTTTCCCTTTAAATATTGTATCTTCTATAATTGTTACTTGTTTGTATATGTTTATGTATATGATATGTATATGTATATGAGCCTCCTGAATTGTAAAGCGCTGCAGAATATGTTGGCGCTATAGAAATAAAGATTATTATTATTATTATCATCAAGAATTGGGGTTGGTAGACGTTTGGAGGATAAGGAATTTAGGGGTGACCTGTTTTTCCTGTCACTCAGCGACCCATGGTACGCTTTCCTGTATAGACCTGGCCTTGGGAAATGAAATGATGGATTCTGGAATTTCAAATGTTGAATATTTGGCTAGAGTAATATCGGATCATAGTCCAATACTGGTATCTATTAAAAAACGGGGAGTAGGGGAGAGGCTAACAAGAGAATGGAAGCTACATCCGGTTTGGGTAAAAAGTATTGACATGGACGGTATAGCCAGTGAGATTCTGGAATATTTTGCCCTTAATAGAGGTAGTACGGATCCATTGGTAGTTTGGGACGCCATGAAGGCATACCTGAGAGGCCTTTTATTTAGAGACGTTTGCCGGTGTAAGTCTCGTAGTAGACAGGGGGAAATTGATTGCCTAAAGGTCTTGAAGGGAGCAGAAGCAGATATGGTAACAGCCCACACCAGGGAATAGGCAGAAGCTAAAAGCAACTCAGGAAGAAGTTAATAAGGTGATATTGGAGAAAGTAGCTAGAAAGCCGACTTTTCAAAAAGAGAACTTTTATGCGGAGGGAGAAAAGGTGGGACATCTGTTGTCGGTGGTGACGGCAGCCCAGAGACAATCATCCTTTGTGCATTGCATTCGCACCACAACTGGAGATTTGGTTACGGAGGGGGTAGATATTCTGGACACGTTCGCAGCCTTTTATGAGGAATTATATTCCACTAGAGGGGAGACGAGACAGAGCAACCTAGAGGCTTTCTTAGGTACAATGAAATTACCCAAAATTACAGAGACAGAGAAACACAGTCTGGAGGGCCCTATCACACTTGAGGAGATAGAGAGAGCTTTGCATGGCATGGCAAATAAAAAAGCCCCGGGGGTAGATGGTCTACCGGTGGAGGTATACAAATCTTTGGAAGAAATACTCTTACCCAATTTGCTGAGTGTCTTGGAGGAGGCAAGGGAAAGGCGGATACTGCCAGAGTCTATGAGGGATGCGATAATAACAGTAATACCTAAAGAGGATAAGGATCCAAAACTGCCCGAATCATACAGGCCCATCTCACTGTTAACGACGGATGTAAAAATTTTGGCCAAAGTACACTCTAATCGATTAACAGAAGTGATATTTACCCTAATCCACCAGGATCAGTCGGGTTTTATGCCTAATATATCCACGGCAAAAAATATACGACGATTATACCTTAACATGCAACTGCCGGTGGACAATCCGGGACAGAGAGTAATAGCTTCATTAGATGCTCATAAAGCATTTGACAGTGTGGAATGGGGATACCTGTGGGGAGTGCTAAGACATATGGGATTTGGGCCTAATTTTATATCCTGGATATAGCTGTTATATACTAGACTAGTAGCTAAAGTGAGGATTAATGGAATGTTGTCACACATGGTGGATCTACAAAGGGGTACTTGCCAAGGATGTCCGCTCTCGCCTCTCCTTTTTGCTCTGGCAGTGGAACCACTGGCGGCTGCTATACGGCAGAACAGAGACATAAAGGGATTTGTATATGGCCATCTAGAAGAGAAGATGGCCCTCTATGCAGACGACATTCTATTGTTTCTGGGAGACCCAGGGGCATCGTTGAGCTGTGCCATGCAGGTGATTGAGCGGTACGGGGAGATCTCTGGACTGACTATCAATTGGACCAAATCAAATCTGTTTCAGGTGGACGTGGGAGTGGATAGGTCAATCCTGGGTGATGAGGTCAACAGACTGCGGGTTGTGGATCAGTTTAGATATCTGGGCATTCAGGCATCCATGCCAATTGGGAATTACATTACTATTAATCTAGTCCCTTTGCTGAAGCAACTGCGAAGTAAGATAACTGCTTGGAATAAGCTTTATTTGTCAGTAATAGGACGGATTAATCTTATTAAAATGGTGCTTATGCCCAAGATACTCTGTGTTGCACAATTCTCCTGTTTGGATCCCTCAGAGTCACTTTAAGGAGATTGATTCCATGTTCAGTGCTCTAATATGGAAGAACAAACAAGCCAGACTTAAACTCGAGACGCTACAGAGACCGAAGGATGAGGGGGGGCTAGCACTACCAAATCCGGGAATATATTATCTGGCAGCTCAGAGTCAACATTTCAGGGAATGAGCAGATTTGGGGGTGGTAGACCCAGCATCCAGACTGTTAGGGCATGTTCTACATCGGAAAGCATTAGTGTTCGGACTGGAGGACGGATCATTTGGGAGAATAGGAAAAACGAGCCCCACACTTAGCCTGATGAATAGAATCTGGAGGAAGATCAAGCAAATTACGTGGGATTACAGCAATAACTGAATTCTCTCCATTGTGGGACAATGAAAACTGCTCTGAGATATACAAGATAGGCAAAATTGAGGAATGGGCACGTAAAGTTATATGGTATATGGGACAAATTCTTAGCCAGGGATGCCTGAAATCGTTTACACAAATACAGGATGTGTTTGGGATATCCCCACTTGGGTGGTACCAGTACAAACGGTTGGCACATGCAGTGGTGGCTCAGGGGGTTAAGCAATCATTGCTGGTACAGACAGACCTAGTACTGAAATATGTGTGCAGTAGTGGACCCACAAGAGGAATCATATCTACTATACATAGGGACCTACTGCATTCATATTTGCTTGATCACCCTGTAAACACTAGGACTAAATGGGAGGCAAAGATAGACGGGATCACTGAGGAGGTATGGGATAGTGTTTTGGAATACATACCGAAATTATCAATGAGTGAACCAGTAAGATTATCCCACCTCTACGTGGTGCATAGGGCATATAATCCCCGCTAATTATGTGTAAAATGGGATTGAGGAGTAACTCAGACTGTCCTAGATGTAATGGAGAAGGTGCCGGCATTTTCCACATGATGTGGACGTGCCCCAGGTTGGCACCCTTTTGGATAACTGTTCTTAATAGAATAGAAGGAGCTTATAGATGTAAACTTCCCAGACAACCGCTGGTATGTCTTCTAGGTTACGTGGAGGAAATTAGAGTAGACAACAATTTTAAAATAGTGATAGCCAGACTGCTGTATGCGGCAAGGAAAGTAATTGCCAAACACTGGATGCAGGGGACCCACCGACTAGAGGGGAATTTGTCGCATATGTTAATCATATTGCTCGAATGGAGAGAAGCATATATGGGAAAAGGAAACAACTTTCACTTTTTAATAAATTGTGGAATCCGTGGTTGCAATATGAATAAATATTAGAGTTGGGAGATGTTGGACTAGGGGTAGAGATAGTTAGTTCTATACATTCCAATATATGCTATTGAAGGGTTAAAATGTAAGATCTTTGATATTGATATGGATAATATGTATGCTGAGGGGGGAGGGGGAAGGGGAGGGGATGTTGGGGAGGGAAAGTTTATAGTTCTGCTTGTTATTGCTGAAAATATAAACACATGTTTTGTATACTTGATGAAAAATAAAAATTTATCTGATTAAAAAAAAAAATATATATATTGTGTGCAAATGTACCTGGAAGAATTGATGTTGTTTTGAAGCCAAAGGGTGTGTCACACTCTACAAAAGGGCAGGTAAGATGTAGTACAGCGTATTCCCCACTAGGTGACAGCAGAGTAGTGAAAGAGAGTCAAAGTGACACTGTAACAGAAAAACAGAAAGGCGGCTGAAGTACAGCAGAGTAATCTCCGCAGGCAGTTCACAGGCAAACCTCCAGGGGGCAATAGAGTAATCAAGTAGTCAGGGTCAAGCCGGAAAGTCAAGTCACTGGAGAGGGAGGATCAAGATCAGGTCAGAAAACAGAACCGAGGTCGGATGCCCTCCACTTCAGATCACGCACACATCAGATCACACAGCCACACACATCAGATTGCGCACATACACATCATATTGCACACACAATCACAAATCAGATCACACACACACTCACCACATTCGGTGATACCAATTGCTTCCAGCCGGCAGGAAAACCTGGGATGCAGAGCAGTAGACCATGAGGACCTGAGGTCAATGAGTTCCCCTGCAGTTCCTCTATGCATTCCAACACAGGTCCTTGCGCTCCACTGCACTGTGTTCCAGGTGCCCCTGCCGGCCGGAAGCACATGGTATCGCCGAATGTGGTGAGTGTGTATGTGCGATCTGATGTAATAATGTGAGTGTCGGTCAGAAGTAGGGGAGGACCGCATGGAGCTCATTTGCTGGGAGTGCCACCGATGATCGCAGGAGTACTTAGGAGCAATGCAGACATCCAAGGTCTGGTAAGTATGAGTCCTAAGAAGGGAGGTCTGCTTTTTTGTGGAGTAAACTTATCCCCAAATATGTATCCCTGAGAATAAACCCTACCCTGAATATAAGCCCTAGCGCACTTTTGGGGGCAAAAACTAATATAAGACAGTGTCTTATTTTCAGGGAAACACGGTAAGTCATTACACAGCCCCTGATCCCATAAAATGAGAATGTTATAGGTCTCTGCAAATGGCAACAAAAGCAAAATTTTTATTTTATTATTTTTTTTAATTGCTTAATTTTTTTTCACAAGTTAAATAAAAAAGAAATATACATGTTTGGTATCTGTGAACTTGTACTGACCTGGGGAATCATATTGTCAGGTTAAGTTTACCATATAGTGAATATGGTAGATAAAAAAAACAATAGAGGAATTGCACTTTTTTTACAATTTTACGATACTTGGGATTTTTTTCCATTGTCCAGTGCACTATATGGTAAAATGAATGATGTCTTTCAAAAGTAAAACTCGTCCTGCAAAAAACAAACCCTCATATTGCTAAATTGACAGAAAAATAAAAAAGTTATGTCTCTTGGAAAAAGGACAGGAAAAACAAGAGTGCAAAAAAGGAAAATGGCCATGGCGTGAGAGGGGTTAATATCATGCCTCTCCTGGGCTAAAGTCTAAAAATTAGGCCTCGTTTCCACTTGTGCTTTGCTTCTGATGCGAGAGCATCGGATGCGATATGCTAATGACCCTTTGCTGTGTGCGTGAGCAGAGTGTCATGTGACTGTGATCCGATCTTGCGATCAGATCCCAGCTGTGGAGAAGAGGGAGGTAGCACTTTCTCCCCATCTCCTCCGCAGCCTGTTTCTGCTTATATCGCACTCCACTCGGATAACATCCGAGTGCAGTGAGAAGTTTCATATGCACTCATAGACTTACAGTATATGGGTGCATGTGAGCCAAGACTTGCTGTCAATAGCAGCATGCTGCAAATCTTTTCTCATGCTGATATAGCTTGAAAAAAGAATCGCAGATGGACATTGATTGATTAACACTTGTTTGAGTGCAATCCGATGTATTATTGGATTGCACTCGGCAGTGTTAATTGCAAGTGAAACCGAGACATTAAAAGGGTAGTTAGGATCCAGTATTAATTAAAAACAGCCCTAGGCAGTCAAAACCTCTCCTTAAGGGGGCTTTACACGCTGCGACATCGCTAATGCGGAGTTGTTGGGGTCACGGAATTTGTGACGCACATCCGGCCGCATTAGCGATGTTGCTGCGTGTGACACCAATGAGCGATTTTGCATTGTTGCAAAAACGTGCAAAATCGCTCATCGGTGACATGGGGGTCCATTCTCGATTATCGTTACTGCAGCAGTAACGATGTAGTTCGTTGCTCCTGCAGCAGCACACATCGCTATGTGTGCTGCCGCAGGAACAAGGAACCTCTCCTTACCTGCCTCCCGGCCGCTATGAGGAAGGAAGGAGGTGGGCGGGACGTTATGGCCACTCATCTCCGCCCCTCCGCTTCTATTGGGCGGCCGCTCAGTGATGTCGCTGTGACGCCGCACGGACCGTCCCCTTAGAAAGGAGGCGGTTCGCCGGTTACAGCGACGTCGCCGAGCAGGTAAGTATGTGTGACGGGTCTGCACGATGTTGTGTGGCACGGGCAGTGATTTGCCCGTGTCGCACAACAGATGGGGGCGGGTACTCACGCTAGCGATATCGGGACCGATATCGCAGCGTGTAAAGTAGCCTTTAGTCCTCCTTCACATGTCAGTGATTCTGTATGACGCCATTTTTATACGTACCGGAATCATGGACATACGCAGACCCATTAAAATCAATGGGTCTGCTCACACATCAGTGATTTCTCACGGACCAAGTGTCCATGTGCCGCACATGCGTATCCATCTGTTCCGCATGGAGACAAGTCTGTTTTTCCTCGGCAGCACTGATGTCACATGTACTACACACTGATGTGATCCATGTGACAAAAGTGTGACACGTACCAGAATAATAAAATGAAAATCTTTGAAATAAAATTAATTTCTATACTCAACTGTCTCCAGCGCTGCTGTCTTTGGCGCTCCTGTCACTCGCTTCAGGGCCCGCTTAATATGCTCATGAATATTCACTACACCACGGAGCCGAAAGCAAGTGTGACTGCAGCATTGGGGACATCAGCACCATGGACAGCAGTGCCAGGGACAGGTGAGTAAAAAGTTCCCGCTCTCCGTGTGCTATAACGGACAGCACACGGAGAAAACACGTGTGCCAAAATCACGGCACATGGAGGGGCATACGCACCTACAAGACATCCATGAAAAAAATGACTTGTGAAAGAGGCCTTACAGTGAAACATAAAGAGAAAAAATATCTCACCCACATGTAAAAATCTGATGCCTAGAGACCAGCATTGCTGCAGGAAAAGTAATAGAAGCAAGGAAAATGGATTTCCGTTTCAGAATCTTCAATAAAATCAGTATTTATTAGGTAAGTATAAAAAAGTTGCACTTTCTGTATGTAATGGAATCAACAAATGTGTTTCAGACTGCTGTTTTCAATCATTGCCAATGATTAAAGACACCAGTGTGGAATGCATTTGTTGATACCATTATAATGTAATACACTGGACAATGTTTTGCTAGGTAATCTTGGATCCTGGCATTCATGTGGATGTTACTTTAACAGGTACAACCTATGTAAACTGTTGTAGCCTAATACATAATTTTGTGCCATTATTTAGTAATGCTTTGTTCTTTTATTTAGGACATTCCAACGCGTTTCGGAGACTCATCTGCCTCCTTCCTCAGGGAAAAGAATCTTATTCTTTTCCCTGAGGAAGGAGGCAGATGAGTCTCCAAAACGCGTTGGAATGTCCTAAATAAAAGAACAAATTATTATATTTATGCTCGTGGTCTCTTAACGCGGCAAAAAAACCCGTGTTTCCCCAGTTTTTTTACGCTGAAAATTTGCTCTGTAACGGGGCCGCTGCTGAACCACCTAAGCGCCTATCCACGACTGCAAAGGGGTTGTGACTGGCACAACCCTGCCAGGTGAGTGCATTGCTTTTTTCCTTGTTCACCCTGTAAACCGGGTAAAACCCTATTGCGCCTCTTTCTCTCCCATCACAGCACCATTATTTAGTAATAGCAGTGGCTTCTTTCAGCAGAATAATATACCATGCAACATTGCGAAATTGTTTAGAATTGGTTAACAGAATATGACAGCGTTCAACATGTTCAACTATAGTAACTATAAATGCCATTTGGTTTCCGGGCTTACATGCATTGGCCAATACATAAACTAAATATCTCTCTTTTGCAGTAATGCAGTGCCATATTTTCCCTAGTATATTTTTGGCTTTTTCAGTGTGCAACTGTTTGCATTTATAGTTACTATGTTTTTTCAGTTAGCACCTGTTCACATTTGTTGGATGTGCGGGTCAGTTTTTTGATATTTCTAGTGAGTCTCTTTCTGACTGGGCACTCTGCCCTAAGACCTGGCTGTTCATAACCATTATAGCAGGAGCCTAGCTGCCCATACATGGAGGTTTGCAGTCCAAATAGTGGCATTTTTCGCAGATACGGATGTTTTTAACCTAGATAGTGGCATTTAAGTTAGGTTCCCGGATTACAGAGATATACATGGCCTAGGGTAGAGACATTGGAAGGTGGCCATCACTAATCTATTGGACCTTCTGCTCACTAGTTCAGGAACCTGGGGAGGAAGGGCGAGCAGCACAGAGAGAGAGGGAAGTGGTGAGTCAGCAGACTTACACATGCAGACAGACTGAGGAAGCAGAAGGGAGCAGAGCTGCAAGAGAGAGGTCCTGGGGATAGGCGGCTGGAGGAACTTGTCCCAGAACCAGGAGAGAGTACACTCCAGGGGAGCAAGGAGCCACACACACTTAATCTGTCTACTCACTACCGGGAACCAATTGAGATGCTGGAGAATATGGTCGCTGAGGGAAGAGCTAATAGCTGCCTCAGGACCGGCGCACATCTCAGGGTGCGGAGCCCTAGTCTGTTGTGCACTTCAAGGCCTGCCAGCAGAATCCGCCGGGCAGAGGATTTCAAGTTGTCTGGCCCAAAACAGCGCCCGGGGCAAAGCAGCAAAGCAGCATATAGAACCAGGAGCCATGACCATAGGGCGGCCCATCAACGGACTAGCTGCCTGCTAGATGGGACGGGGAACATAACCAACCCAAGGACAGAGGTCCCTGTGTAGCTTTAAGTTGCAGGGACTCACACAACAGAGCACAGGAAGGAAGGACTCACAAAGTATCCCTCCAGTACCGGCCCCCGAACTATCCGGGATCATCTGGAGCCCATCATAGCGGAGCCTGGCAGTCCAACGGCAGCAGCAACTCAGTGAGTAAACACCTTAAACTGCAACCGCTGTGTCGTCTGATTCTTCCCGTGACCCGCACTTCCCACACTGGGGTGGCAACTACTCTCAACATCCTCCCTGGGGCCTAGCTCTGCCTGTGGAGAGCTGCAACATCTGAGCTGCGTTATTATCTGCCCCAGCAGAGAGAGACCATGCGCAGCGGTGGCTCCCATTATAGCCGTATATCACAGGTGGCATCACGAAGGACAACTACTCCCATCATCAGCACCATCCCCCCATCATTCTTGGTTGACACCGCGGGATCACGGAGCCAGGCTAGGCCACTGTGATAACCCAAACTCCCCCAAAACACCGACACCGGTGACAATTAACCCCCAAGACCCCATGAGCACGTTACAGTGATATATGAATTCCCTAACTTTTATATTAATGGCCGGACCATACAATACAAGCACTTTTTACCATTTACCTTTTTTGCCTCCCCTATTTCAAAATAGATTATAAGCTTGCGAGTAGAGCCCTGACCCTTCTTGGTATCTGTTGAATGGTGTTATGTAATGTCTTTTTTGTCTGTATATGTCCCCTTTGAATTTTAGAGTGCTCTGAAATATGTTGGCTATATGCAAATAACAAATATTATTATTATTATTTCATGGCAGTTTAGTTTGTTCGCATTTCATTTTCAATTGCCTTCTTTTTTTCTTTTAGTTACTGTACATAGGTTGAAAAAAGACCTAGGTCCATCTACCTCAGCCGTCCTCCAACAATTATACATCTTTTTCACTTATAACCAACAATGTTGTGTGTACTAAGGAAATCATCCAGCCCTATTTTAAAAGTTAATATATTGTCTGCCATTACTACCTCTGCTGTAGGGCAGTCTACAATCTGACTAATCTTCTGTAAAGAACCCTTTCCAATTCAGCCTTTCCTATTCAACTTCGCACATACTTTTTATGTAGAAGGGAGCAAATACTAGGCCGAGAGGGCTCCGCTCTACTTCACTAGACTGAACCTGTGGTTGTGTTCCGCCCCAGACGGGGGGTGCGACACTTACTTTGGTCTTCAGGGCTGCATCCACCTCCACGCAGGGCAACACATTACATAGAGAGTTTCTTTACAAAACAACAACCGGTTTATTTGTTCTTCAACCTTCTGGACAACATGGCCGTTACAATCCCGTTCTGCTGCTGCAGTTCTCTGGGGTACTTCTTCTGTCTAGCCATCAGCCTATGTATTAGCCTCCAGCAGCCGAGCCTAAACTTCTACTCGTCGCCGTTTCTTATCTCTGAAGCTTCCCATGTCCAATCGCTGCCTCGGACAGCTAAACCAAGCCCGTCCTGAGGTGAACCATGGGCATCAGACCCATGGAGGATACCTCCGGGTTCCCCAACGGGCCCAAATTACCAAGCACCGTCCACACATCTGGAGCCTCTCTGTATAAACATTGCTACTTAACATTCCTCGGTTAACGCAATAATCACAAATAAATTATACTATAAAATACATGGTATACAGTAAAATACAATATGCAATAAAACACTTTAAGCTCTCGGCCTCTAGATGGCGCCAATCGCTGCATTGCTCCGGCTCTGCTACATTGTCAGCCCATATTCTCCAGCAGCAGCACTTAGACATTCACTTTATAAAACACATCAGACAATGTACATATAACCGAACTTGAAGAAAAAGAAGGGATCCAGCATCCAAGTTCCAATTGAATTAAAAAAATTTCTTTATTCAACAAAGATAAAAGTGTTCTTCCATGATAATAAAATCCAGTTTACATAGCAGGGTAGAAAAACCACCATAGAAGTGGGATAATCTGGCCACCTCCTACATTTACACACCATGAAACTACATCATGGTGAAAATTATAAAGAATCCTGCTTAAATGAGTAAAATCACAAGACCTCTTAAAGGGGGTTGTCCACTATTCGGGTGACTCCTTAACAAAATGAGAGGATTTTACATCTAAGGTAATTGATTTTACCATAAAATGAGATTGGTGGTACTGGTTAAAAAAAGATGACTCGCAGCTACAAGTTTTTTTTTGGTAAAGTGGAAGGTGATACAAGGTAAAATGACTAAACATTTGCCATATTATTTATCATATAAATTAATGTGTTCTGCAAGCATGAAACCAGTACTGATGTGTGATGGATTGTTAGGTTTACCATATCTTGGCATTCCATTTTGTTATATGTGTTTTTTCTCAGTTCTTAAAAAGATCAGAAGAAAATGTACTTTTATTCCTCTGTAATTAAGTCGCCAAAAAACTGTGTATGATTAAATCCAAGATGTCAGATGTTTCACTCCTTTTTATAGATCTGCCAGCAGATGTGGGTTTGGAATTATCTTTTAATGTTTTCCTTAAATTTAATGATCACCTTACATGCAGTATCTGGTTAATGAGATCCTGATCGCTGCCAGAGCTCCCATTATTCCTGAATGAGTCAAGCATATAACTAAATAAATTAATTTTTTTTCTTGCTGGGTACAGAGGTTTATGGATTTCTAGCTCATAAAATTATACAGTAATGTATCTGAGAGACAGTTCAGTTAACAGCCCTGCTAAAACAGATCTTTAGGGAGCACGTTTTGCAGCAGTTTTCCAAAACCGCAGTAAAAATGCATCAGTTGACAGTAATTTTTGAAAATCGAAGAAAAAGCACTGTGGTTTAATTGCAAATTTTGAAAATTAATGTAAAAATGTATCTTTTGATATCCAAAATCTAAACTTGAAGACATCAATGTGACTTTTTTGTCTAGATTTGAGTATGGAGAACAGTTATAGACAAGACTGAACGTTGTATTCCTATTGGGTGATGTCATCGCAAGGAAAAGTCTTATGGGTGGCCACATGTTTGGTCATTGGCTATAATACTCCTATTGTGTGATGTCATCGCAAGGATAAGTCTTATGGATAGCTACATGGTTGGTCATTGGCTATAATACTCCTATTGTGTGATGTCATCACAAGGATAAGTCTTATGGGTGTCCACATGGTTGGTCATTGGCTATAATACTCCTATTGTCTGATGTCATCACAAGGATAAAGGGTGCTTTACACGAGACGAGCTATCGTGCGATGCATCGTCGGGATCACGGTTTTCGTGACGCATATCCGGCATCGTTCACGACGTCGTCTCGTGTAACACCTCCGAGCGATGCAGTATCTCTCACAAATCATGAGTCGTGTACTCGTCGCTCAGTTTCAAAATATTGTTTATTTAAAATGGCGCAGGTTGTTCATCGTACCCGGGGCAGCACACATCGCTCCGTGTGACACCCCAGGAACGATGAACTTAGCTTACCTGCATCCCGCAGTACCCGCCGGCTATTTGGAAGGAAGGAGGTGGGCGGGATGTTTACGTCCTGCTCATCTCCGCCCCTCCGCTTCTATTGGCCGGCGGCTGTGTGACATCGCTGTGATGCCGAACGTCCCTCCCCCTTCAGGAAGAGGATGTTCGCCGCCCACAGCGACATCGCTCAGCAGGTAAGTACGTGTGACGGGGGTTTCACGACTTTGTGCGACACAGGCAGCGATTTGCCCGTGACGCACAAACGGCGGGGGTGGGTACGATGGATCATGAAATCGCACAATTGGTCGTCTCGTGTAAAGCAGGCATAAGTCTTATGGGTGGCCATTGGCTATAATGTGTCAAATATGTGGCGTTCTGTAGGATATGAGAACCTGTTACGGTTCAGGGTCCCCTTGTGCCTCGAACTGGTCCAGTCCCGTCATTGACTCACACATTGGGATCAGTCAACTCCGCAGCGCCACCTGTCCGTTGCTCAAGGTGTCGGGCTGACAGGCATCAGGTGGCTAGAGTCTTGTACCATCCTGAGTGTAAGTGCTCATTTAGCCCTAATGAGCATGTGCGTGATGTCATCAATGACACGGCGGCCACTGATTGGTTATCGGTGACATCAGCAATGACGTGGCAGCCGCTGATTGGTCATCATGACATCAGAGATGACGTGGCAACTTGTGTATGGCTGCAACCAGCACCATTACCATATGTCATGTGGCCTGGGCCAGGGAGGCGGCTATAAAAGGTCTGTAGCTCTGCCCATCAGCGCGCGAGTGCCATTCTGTATGCTGACAGCTAAGGCAGCTGACCTGGCAGTGAGAGTGTGTGGGTTCCAGCGCCATTTATCTGCACTGTGTGTGGCAGGCATATACAGAAAAGGACAGTGACTACTTCAGGGCTAGGCGTCGGTGCCGGATATTCGTATTCGCGCACACCTGTACTTTGGTATGGTGAGGGTCAACCAGTGTCCTACCAGTCCTGGGGTCTCCAGTATCACTAGCTGGTTACCCTTTCGGCCTGAGGTGTCTCGCACACAAGTGATTGGTGGTCTGCAGTGCTTGTGGCAGACGTGTGTGTGTGTGTGTGTGTGTCTGTGTGGGTCTACCAGTCGCTGTGTACCCGGCGATGCCAACTGGGTAGTTCGCTCGGTCTGACATGCCTCTATGCACGTGATCGATACCTGTATACCTGTTCACGGTCAGTCGTGCCCCATAGGCACGTGACCAATTCCAGGTTTATGTCCCTGGTGTCCCAGTGAGTTTAACTGGGTCACCTATTGGTCTGACGTGTCTATACACACGTGACCAGCACACGCGTACCTGTGAAGTCAACAAGGACACACTACACGTTGGGGTGTGACCTTAACATCCCCTTCATTCCTACTTCTGTTTTTCTGTGTTGCTGTGTGCATCCACCAGTCCTATTGTAGCTTTATCATCTGCCCGGCAGACTTTGATTGACGATTGATATCGCACTATTCTATATTCAATCATCCCCTCCGTAACAGAACCGCTACTGCTTTGCTCTATTGGTCAGGACTCAGAGTGAGAGTGACTGCTTTCCCCTCTGATGATAAGACATCAATACGTCATTAACAGGACAAATCTCTATTTCAACAATATAAGATCTAAAATTGACCCTACTTTTTATATTAAAAATGCTGATAACAGAGTATGTAAAAATGATTAGATCGAAGTATGTGAATAGTAATTCATGAATTTCTATTATCTAACATGAAACATTTGGTGGCTGTGCTATATTACATGCAAATACCATACAGATGTCTGAACGCAGCCTAAGAGAAACATTGTACATATATAGTAAGTGAAATTAATAAATTTCTGACTCCTGATATCAAGAATTTATCCCAAGGGGCCATGACAGATATAAAGTTATGCAATATTCTTCCAAAATCATTAAAAGATCACTCAAAGGTAATGATTCAAAATGCTACCTCAGCTTTAGTTACTATTATGCAGTATCACTTTGCTTTTACTGACTAATGCTTTATTCTTATACATACTAATTGCCTTACAAATCAAAGCCTAGTAACTACAGTAACACCATGACAATAAAACACAACTTTAAAATGAAGAAGGTTTTTATTACATCTTCACAATAGAAAACAAGTTAGAACAAAGGCCAGGGGCATAACAATTGTGGTCGCAGGGGTCATTACCGCGTACTGACCCAGGGGTAGGAGAGCCCACTAACCCTAGTGCCTACTTCAGCTGGATGTGCGTCTGAAGACACACATCCAGCTGAAATGCATTGCAGCACAGAGACTCATTGAGTCCTTGCTCTGCAATACAAGCTACCGACCAAACAATAGCCGGCAGCTAACTGGCATGCCCATGACAGTGATGTCATGCGTCGCTATAGCATGGACGCCGATGTCAGCTACTAGCCACTGCACGCGGGCTACAGATGATGACCCTCCGTGACGTGGGAGTGGAGAGCTGGTGAGTAGAATGTTTTCTCTTAGAGACAAAATAGGGACTATATATACCAGGAAGGGGACATATATACCAGGATGGAGCCTAGGATGGGGACATATATACCAGGAAGGGGCCTAGGATTAGGAGATGTATACCAGGATGGGGACATATAAACCAGGATGTGGCTTAGGATGAGGACACACAGTATATGCAAGGAAGGAGCCCAGGATAAGGATATGTATACCAGGATGGGAACATATATACCAGGAAGTGGCCCAGGATAAGGACACATATACCAGGATATGGGACATTACTACATAATGGGGGGAGGGCAACTCATATGTCTTTATAGGATTTAGAAGGCTAAAATGGCCCATGCATCTGAATAACATGTGAGGGAGTGGGTAAGTCCAAATTTTGCATAAGTCTCATCGAACTCTCGTTACACCACTGACAAAGGCCATCACTTCCATTATATTACCCCAAGACCGCCTATTCACTCAAGGATGAGGTCATTTTCCCACATTCTTAATTAGGCACATTTTGGGGGAGTTCAAACCTGTACTTTAAAGAGCTGAATAGTTTCTTCTCTGAATATTCAAATAACACAGGTCTCCCAAAAAATATCAATACTGCAAGGAAAAACACATCCTAGCAAACTTTATGAAAATTCTGATTTACTGTGCACATGTTGCAGATTTTTTTCCTTGCAGATTTTGGTGCAGAAAAAAGAAGCAACATGTCAATTCTTTCTGTGTTTGTTCCTGTGGATATAATCCACTGCAGTGCTCGTGCTCGTGGATTATATGCGAGTGCAGCACTGACACTTCGCCCCAACACTATGCATTCAGCATGGTCTGTGATGCAATGCATAGCTCAGTAACCCCGGGTCATCAGGGTGATGACCCTCGATTGCCATGGCAGTGATCGGGTCCATGTGATCGCATTACAGGGACCCGTTATCCACGGAGAGGTAAGCAATTCCTCTCCATGCCTCCTGACAATTCATCGCAGCATTTAGGGGATTAAACTGCTGGGAGCGGCGTGGGCACCACTCCAGGCAGTAAGAGCCGGGTCTCAGCTCTAACATCAGCCAGAGACGCATGAAAACAATGCAAATAAAAAATGCATGTTTTTCTGCTGTTTTTCCTGCCAAAACATGCAGTTTTGCGTGTAGAAAATCTGCACAGAAATCTGCTATTTGGGCACATACCTTAAAAAGCTGCATAGGTATTCAGTGCGTTTAATGTATTTTGGTGTGCTGAATCTAAAAATGACTTACATTTTGTTGCATCACATACAGTTTTCTTGCAAAAGAAGAGAGAATATATTGATCAACACTGATCGGTCAAAAAATCGTCACTTTATTATCAAGTTGAATACAATTAAATTTGTCATCCATCCAAGTATTGCTCTTATTGGAGTTTTCATTGACACACAATTTTTTCATATTCAAGGGGTCCTTCTACCTGCAGCTCCAAGGTATAGTGATGGGCGTGTGCTTCGCGCCCTCATATGCCAATTTGGTCGTGGGGCTGTGGGAGAGGGACTTTCCGCTGTCAGACTGGGAGTCGTCAATGGGCCGTATCCTCCTTTAGATGCAGTACATTAACGACATCTTCCTGATCTGGCAGGGGACCCTTGAGACCCTCCAATTATTTATGGATGGGTTGAACTCCAATGAGCGCAATATCCACCTTATAGATCAGTGTTCTGCGGATTCCATCAGTTTTTTGGATATTACTGTTAAAAAACATCATAATTTTTTTGATTTTAATTATTTTCAGGGGGTGTCTTATTCTTGAGGAAACATGGTTGGGGTAAGTTTACCCCCCACAATAAACAGATTCCCCTTCCCTTCGTCTGTATGGCTCCCAGATCTTCCTGTGATCTCCAAGCAGGTGTGCTGCATGCCTCCCCTGCGTCTGGCAGACACACATACTTCAGATCACACAAACACACACACATATATACAGTGCCTACAAGTAGTATTCAACCCCCTGCAGATTTAGCAGGTTTACACATTCGGAATTAACTTGGCATTGTGACATTTGGACTGTAGATCAGCCTGGAAGTGTGAAATGCACTGCAGCAAAAAAGAATGTTATTTCTTTTTTTTTTTTTTTTAAATTGTGAAAAGTTTATTCAGAGTGTCATTTATTATTCAACCCCTCAATCCACCAGAATTCTGTTTGGTTCCCCTAAAATATTAAGAAGTATTTCAGGCACAAAGAACAATGAGCTTCACATGTTTGGATTAATTATCTCTTTTTCCAGCCTTTTCTGACTAATTAAGACCCTCCCCAAACTTGTGAACAGCACTCATACTTGGTCAACATGGGAAAGACAAAGGAGCATTCCAAGGCCATCAGAGACAAGATCGTGGAGGGTCACAAGGCTGGCAAGGGGTACACAACCCTTTCCAAGGAGTTGGGCCTACCTGTCTCCACTGTTGGGAGCATCATCCGGAAGTGGAAGGCTTATGGAACTACTGTTAGCCTTCCACGGCCTAGACAGCCTTTGAAAGTTTCCAGCCGTGCCGAGGCCAAGCTTGTCCGAAGAGTCAAGGCTAACCCAAGGACAACAAGGAAGGAGCTCCAGGAAGATCTCTTGGCAGTGGGGACATTGGTTTCAGTCAATACCATAAGTAACGTACTCCACCGCAATGGTCTCCGTTTAAGACGAGCCCGTAAGGTACCTTTACTTTCAAAGCGTCATGTCAAGGCTCGTCTACAGTTTGCTCATGATCACTTGGAGGACTCTGAGACAGACTGGTTCAAGGTTCTCTGGTCTGATGAGACCAAGATCGAGATCTTTGGTGCCAACTACACACGTGACGTTTGGAGACTGGATGGCACTGCATACGACCCCAAGAATACCATCCCTACAGTCAAGCATGGTGGTGGCAGCATCATGCTGTGGGGCTGTTTCTCAGCCAAGGGGCCTGGCCATCTGGTCCGCATCCATGGGAAGATGGATAGCACGGCCTACCTGGAGATTTTGGCCAAGAACCTCCGCTCCTCCATCAAGGATCTTAAGATGGGTCGTCATTTCATCTTCCAACAAGACAATGACCCAAAGCACACAGCCAAGAAAACCAAGGCCTGGTTCAAGAGGGAAAAAATCAAGGTGTTGCAGTGGCCTAGTCAGTCTCTTGACCTTAACCCAATTGAAAACTTGTGGAAGAAGCTCAAGATTAAAGTCCACATGAGACACCCAAAGAACCTAGATAACTTGGAGAAGATCTGCATGGAGGAGTGGGCCAAGATAACTCCAGAGACCTGTGCCGGCCTGATCAGGTCTTATAAAAGACGATTATTAGCTGTAATTGCAAACAAGGGTTATTCCACAAAATATTAAACCTAGGAGTTGAATAATAATTGACCCACACTTTTATGTTGAAAATTTATTAAAATTTAACTGAGCAACATAACTTGTTGGTTTGTAAGATTTATGCATCTGTTAATAAATCCTGCTCTTGTTTGAAGTTTGCAGGCTCTAACTTATTTGCATCTTATCAAACCTGCTAAATCTGCAGGGGGTTGAATACTACTTGTAGGCACTGTATATCAGCTAGCATACACTCATTTAGACACACACACACACACACACCCCTTTCAAATCATTGCTCCCGGTGATCTCCCAGTAGCTGTGCTCTCCTGCATCTGGCCGACATTCACATCAGACAGCATACACACACACACACACACATACACACCCCTTTCAAATCATTCCTCCCTGTGCTCTCCTGTGAGCGCTCCCAGCAGCTGTGCTGCACGCTGTCCTCCTGCCGACACTCACACATCCGATCGCATACACGCACACATCCGATCGCATACACTCACACATCCGATCGCATACACTCACACATCCGATCGCATACACACACACATCAGATCGCATACACTCACACACACTCACAATATCGCACGTACCACTACAATCGCGTGCGCACACACACACTCACAACATCCGGAGATGTCACATGCTTCCGGCCATGTGATCAAGGTCCTGGAAGATCACAGCACAATATCGCCGCCGAGAAGCAAGCAATATCACTGGATGGGGTGAGTGTGTGTATGCGATCTGTAGTCTGTGTGTGTGTGTGTGTGTGTGTGTGTGTGTGTGTGTGTTCCTCTGCAGGACCATGATGCGCTCACCTGCTCCCGGTGGGCGTCTGGTGAGTATGATCGGGGCGTCTTCTCTCTTTTTCTTTAGTGGGTCTCCGCTGTCTATAATGAAGTGTCCTGCAGTGTCTTTAACTTTTTCACCGCTGCATAACACTTCATTAATGACTGCAGCTATGTCTTATTTTCAGTTTCAGGGGATGTCTTATATTAAAGCATCCCTGAAAACTCCTGCTATGTCTTATTTTCGGGGGACGTCTTATTTTCGGGGAAACACGGTAGTAAATCATACCTTCCAACTTTTGAAGAAAGGAAAAAGGGACAAAGTAAGCGGCGCGCCGCGGCAAATTTTGACCACGCCCCTAGCCACAACCCTAGCCACACCCATTTGGCAGTAAGGGTCATTCAGCAGTTGCCCCAGACTGTTCATTAATAGTCATAGCAGCCAGAATTTCACTATATGACATGTTGCTTATTTGTGCCTATAAAGCCGTGTTCACACGTTGAATAATTTCAGGGGTTTTTTGTTTCTGCCGCTGTCTGCACCAAACTACACAATAACAATCTTCTCTGGTTTTTCCAATTTTGCTGTGTTTTTTCTGCCTTTTCTCCATTATTTAATGTGTTTTTGGTTCAGATGTGAATCTACGTTTTTAAGTGTTTTTATCGTACAGAGAAGCTTTTTCCTGGTTTTTTTTTAAGCTTCACATAGAAACCTCCAGAGAAAAAAATAGCATCAAAGCCGCAGAGATCAGCGGCGTCTTCTCGTGGAATCCACTTTACTTGGATAATTAAACACAGCAGAATAAATGTGCAAAAAAACAGCAGAAAAAAATGCAGCATGTACTTAATTGTAGAACACTGGGTAAAACAGACACAGAAAAAGACTTGGGTGTATGGGTGGATGGTAAACTTCACTTTAGTGGACAGTGTCAGGCAACTGCTGCCAGGGCTAATAAAATAATGGGATGTATTAAAAGAGGTATAAGTGTTCATGAAAAAAATATAGTTCTACCTCTGTACAAGTCACTAGTGCAACCGCACTTAGAATACTGTGTACAATTCTGGTCACCGATATATAAGAAGGACATAGCTGAACTGGAGAGGGTGCAGAGAAGAGCCACCAAGATTATTAGAGGAATGGGTGGGCTGCAATACCAAGACAGGTTATTAAACTTGGGGTTATTTAGTTTTGAAAAACGAAGGCTTAAGGGGGATCTAATCACAATGTATAAATATATGAGGGGACAGTACAGAGAGCTTTCCAAAGATCTTTTTACACCTAGGCCTGCGACTGGAACACGGGGGCATCCGCTACGTCTTGAGGAAAGAAGGTTTAATCATAATCACAGACGAGGATTCTTTACTGTACGAGCAGTGAGACTGTGGAACTCTCTGCCGCATGATGTTGTAATGAGTGATTCACTATTAACATTTAAGCAGAGCCTGGATGCCTTTCTTGAAAAATTTAATATTACCAGTTATGTATATTAGATTTTATGACAGGGTATTGATCCAGGGAACTAGTCTGATTGCCGGATGTGGAGTCAGGAAGGAAATTTTTTCCCCATTGGAACTTGTTTGCCACATTGGGGTTTTTTTGCCTTCCTCTGGATCAACATGTTAGGCTACAGGTTGAACTAGATGGACTTAGAGTCTCCCTTCAACCTTAAAAACTATGATACTATGATACTATGTCTGTCCCTTTAATGCAGGCTCTCGCAGCGACCCCACCTTTTTCCCTGCACATGTCAGCTGATTTGATCATCTGACATGTCCAGCTTAACTAGTTAAATCCTCCTGTTAAAGTATGATTCATTTAGCCTCATGCTTAATGGTTAGCGAGATGTTTTTTTCCTGAAATTCTGTGGCCTCTTTTCTCTACACATATCTTTGATTATTGTGGCCAAAGAGCTCTATTTCAACCTGATCAGTCCATAGACTTTTTTCCACAATGCATTAGGCTTGTTTAGATGTTCTTTTGCATATTTCTGACTCTGACTCTGGATTTTCTGGTGAGGATGCAGGAGTTTTCTTCTGATGACTCTTCCATAAAGGTCATATTTGTGCATGTGTCTCTGAACAGTAGAACAATGTACCACAACTCCAAAGTCTGCTAAATCTTCCTGAAGGTTCTTTGCAGTCAAATTTTGCTTGGTCATCCAGACCTTATCTTGACCTCCACTGTTCCTGTTGACTGCTTAATTACATTTGGCCGTCTCCTGTTTGTGGGCTTTCACCATTTTCATTTTCAGAGTGCTGGGCAGCTGTGTAGAGGAACCGATGGCTGCCGTCTTTTAGCACAAGGTTAGAGGAGTCTGAGTTTTTATACAGTTGTGAAATTTGCATCACCTGGCCTTTCCTAACAATGATAGTGACAAGCCATAACCCTAATAGGCTAATTAAGGTCTGAAACCTTGGTCAAAGTTATCTGAGCAGTGAGCACACAAAACTCCAAAAGTGTCCAAAGTTTTTCATTGACCCATTTTTCTTTTTGTAATTTTTAAAATGTAAAGGATACACATTTTTTTTCTTTTTGCGTAAAATGCAAAGGAAATGTGTCAACTTTAACTTTATGGCTTTTAGTGATTACTTCATCTTCAACTTGCTTACCTGCTCCCAATAACAGTAATTTTGACCAGGGGTGCCCAAAGTTTTGCATGCCAATGTATACTTTTGCATGCTTTCTTCTATCTAGGTCTGCTACTGCAGTCACAAGAAAAATAAATCTGAATATATTGAGTATGTTAATATTTGAGACAAAGGCATTTCAATTGCTTTTTTTCCTTGAGGAGGTGCTACTTCTAAAAGCCATGTACTGTATCGTCCAAGTCCCAAGTGTGGGGCTCGAATATAAATTTTTTATTTTTACAATTGCAGAAACATTAAAAAGCTACCATACTCTAGGCTTCCTGCCATCTTTTTCTTCTGCTTTTTATTAAGCCCAGTGAAAATCCAAAAGCTACACCTTTGATTCTTTGTTTTTAAGAAAGGTGAATGCACATGTGTGATGTACTGTAGCAGGCTTGCTGAGGTGTGATATTGAGTCAAAAAGTCGGGACTAAGTCTCCTGCTATAAATAATACCCTGCATCTGCACAGCACAACCGTCCTGGATATAGACCTGTCATCCATTTCTCCGCATCTGCAATTTGTTCCCGGGTCTTGCGAGACAGCGCAGGATTAACACGCTTTGTTTTTCTTACTATAAGCAGTTCTTTGACAGAATGAAGTTGAGCTAGTAGCATACATGTATATACTATATATGATTTCTTTTTATTGAATTTCCAGAAGTGCGCCATCTATAAAGTAAGGTAAGACCTGACAGCCCTTCACTGCACTTTTCCCATCTAAAAGAGAAGTGGGAATAATTTTATTTTCAATCTTCTGAAGCAAAACAGCTGCAAGCACTCTGTGTACCTACAGCAGTAAACTAAATGATGACAATCTGAAATGGGAAACAAGATTATCTCTTCCACAATCTCTTTCGCAATATAATGATGCATTTTAGCTGCATCTTTTGTCACAATGTGCACTTGGCAATGGTAGATTATGATATACGGTACTATATGTAGTGGTTGCTAAAGCAAAAAAATACAAAAAAGGATAATCATTATACGTACCACTCCATAGTGATGGGACAAGAGAACCAACCACCAGGATTTTCCTATATAACCTAAAGCCAGTGCTATATTGACACTATCAGGCTGATTCTATACATACCTTTAGTTGTCAGATTGGATGAATAGTTTCTGAAATATAGGCAAGTAAACTTTGTGAAATGCAGTTATTTGATTGATAGCTGCTGCAGAATATCTACTAAGTGGGTCAGTTTTTGCTAGTTATTCCCCTGTCTGCTGCCTGGCCTTCCGCCCCCTGTCTCTGTTATCACAGAAGGAGGAAGGAGGGATGAAGGACAGGAGGGAGATAGGACAGGCAGGCAGACAGGGGCGGGAATACCTAGCAAAACTCAGCCACCTATTAGATATTCTGCAGTACCTATAAATCATGAAATAGTGCATTTCACAAACTTTACTTGCCTGTATTTCAAAAACTATATATCCAACCTCACAACTAAAGGTATGTTTAGAATCAGCATCCTAACGCCAGGATAGCAGTGACTTTAGTTTATATATGAAAATCCTGGTGGTTGGTCCTCTTTAATTCCATCGGTGGTGAGAGACAAAGCTGCCATGTTTTGTTCTATGTTTTCAACATATGGCTACATTGTATGGACTTTGTAATATCTTATAGACTAGAGCACTATAATGATACAGAAGTAATTCTTGATCTGAAGGTTTCACTATATTTTATTGCAGCGCTCAGTACGCAACAATCCAAGTTGAGTAAAAACTAAAACACATCCAAACGAAAAAAAAGCATGATAGACACGGTAGAAACACATTGAAATATCATTGCAGAAATATGAAGTATAATTTATTTAATATGCAGTAGATTGCTGGCAATATGGTAAACAATTAATTATACAATACCCTCAGATTTAGGGTTACAAATTTCTCTATGCTGTATTGTGATTGGTCTATACCAGTGATGGCGAACCTGTGGCACTCCAGCTGTTGCAAAACTACAATTCCCATCATGCCTTCACAGCCAAAGCTTTTGCTTTGAATGGCCAGGCATGATGGGAATTGTAGTTTTGCAACAGCTGGAGTGCCACAGGTTCGCCATCACTGGTCTATACTATGGCCCTTTGGAGATTTATTCCGCTGAATTTATTGTTATTACCATTTTATACATATTTTTATATATGTGGCTTTCGTTAGTGTTCTTTATTTATTAAATTTATTATTTATTATGGATGTGCAAGTGAAGTTTGTTTTTTTTAATTTGGTTCCCATTTTGAAACATTTTAACTTCTCATGTATGTAGGAGTTCACATGAGCATTACCCTTTTTTTGGGTTCACTACAAAGGAACTTTCAAAGCCAGACATGATTGAAGTTCAACACTTCCAATCCGTCTTTCCCCCTTACTTCATCTGTCCAGAGGTCTCATATATATAAGGTAAGAGTCCATTCCTTCTTAATTGGCAGATTTTAATGACTTTTCTGGCCTGTGTGTAGGGGCCCTTAGAATGGTCTCTTTACTATATAAGATCCTATTGAGTAAGCTTGAAAAATATAAAAATATATCCTGCTAAGCCTGTTATATTTGCCAAGCTGATCCATATGAAGAAAAAACAACCCCCATGAGATAAAAGCCAATTTCCCTCATGTTATGAAAAAAAAATAATAATTTCCTTACTGCATATATGGTAATTAGAATAAATCATTTTTTCTCGTGTAATCTAAAACATATAACTAGTAAATTTATTACACTCAAAAATATATTTAAGACCCTTTTAAATTCTTTCAATTAAAACCATCACAACTTGCTCAAGTAAAGTGTTCCATAGCCCACCTCACTTATAATAAAGAACGTCTTCTATCTTGGTACAGAAATCTTCTTTCCTTTAGAGATAATGGATTCTCCCTTGCAACCGATGTATACTGTAAGGTGGCAGCTGGACAGGTCCTGGATGGGAGGTATGTGTCACCAAGGTGGCAGGCCTCGAAAAGCAGTATCCAGCATGTATAGTGCTTAGAGGTGTTTTTTTTAATGGTTCTGGATTTTGGGTTCAGGTTTTAGGGACAACCAAATAGCTGGGTGGGACTGGCCTTTCTCTTACCTCCAGTTTCGGGATTTGATAAAAGACAGTTCACCTGCTTTTACTTACTGGATGTGAGCAAGAGGTGAAAAGACCTTTTGCTCCTGGTCTCTCTGACAGGGCTAGTTATCATGAGTCTGAACCGACATTGCTCTGCCTGATACATGAACTATTTTGGTTATGTTATATCTTTTTATGCCAAGGAAAGGTTTTTGGGTTTTTTTTAAGCATTTATTAAAAATCATCATTCACTCAAAAGAAAAAACATTAAAATGTAAAATTTTTTACTGTCTATTACATTTGTCCATGGCTCGAGTCTGGGGCTTGATCTGGTGACCTCTTGTTGTGTGGTCGGTTTCTGTTTCTGTTGGATCACAGCCTGTTTTTGTCTCTGTTCAATTTCACTTCCTCACTTTGTTTGCCCTATCACATCTTGGGAGGGGCTATACTCCTGTAGTGCCCCTGAACCCAACAGGGCACTACGAGGTACTTCATCCTGGCAAAGATGCAGAGCCTACCCCCAGGGACCTGGAAGACCAGTGCCGGTAACATCAAAACACAAACATCCACAGTTTCCCTCTCCCAATCATGGGTGACTGACTAGTCCGGGACCCAATGGATGGCCACCCATGGGTGGGGCCAGTCTAGTCCACTAGACGTCAACCTGGGAGGAGGAGAGAGACAGTGAGGAGTCCAGTAGTGGAAATTGAAGGGGGTCATGTAGCAGTGACCTAGGTGGCATAGGAGAGTGGTTGCCAGAAAGGGTACAGCCAGGTACCCATGGAACCAGAGCACCGACGACGCACAGGGCCCTAGGTCAGGTGAACACTTCAGGCTACCTGACAAATACCTGCACAGTGAGGAGACCATCAAGGACCTCACTGACCGAAGAATCCGGGGGTACCAGCAGTGAAGATAGAGCCAGGGACCAGAACAGAACACCGACCTTACATGGTTTACACTGCCCGCCATATAGACCAGAGACTACCGACAGACAGTAGGGGACCACCAGATGCTCCAAGCCGCGGGGTTCCACCAACAAGTGAGAGGTGTCGGGGAAAGAAGCCACCAGGTTACCACACCAGCACTGGAACAAAAGGGAACAGGGGTCGAAACCAGCCATCCTCAGTGTATCAGCCTCAATATTGCTGTGAGTAAACAGCTGCACTGCATCCCCATCGTGTGGTCTCCCTTCTTTCTGCGCCAGATCCCAACATCCACTCTCTGAGGCCCAGCCCTACTTGCAGAGGGCCTATCATCCAGGCTGCCATCACCATCAGCCCCAGTGGTAAAAGACTGTGCAGCGGCGGTTCCATCACCATAACCGCAACCCGTAAGTGGTGTCATAATATAAACTCTTTAATCTCCCCTGTATATAATCCCTTTAAAAAGCGACCCCCAGAGTCACAGAACCAGGCATCGGCCATTACACAACCGTGACACAGCATCCCCGTACATATATGGCTCGGGACCGACCGAGTACCCCATAGCCCTGGGGCGTCACACTCCCATGCACATGCATTCATTGCTGGCCATTTTCCAAGATAGGTGGATGTTTGGAGTCCCAGCTCTTCAGTTAAGGATAATCTAGCTGAATGATCTCTATTGCTTTTCCCTATGGTTTGCTTGCGAGATTACTTTTCCAGCATTTTTAAAATTCTGTTACGTTTAGGATTTTGGGGGTTTCTATGTATTCCATAAGTCTTTTGTATTTCTTGCGTTTTCCACCATCTTCCCTGTATGAACGTGGGAACATTTATTTGCCCTGTGTCTCACCCACTGGTTGTGTACATTTCCTTTATGGTTATTGTTGTTTTTTGTTAAACTTTGTTTATAGTTGAGCATGCACTGACACTCACGGTCAGGCGACGTGAGTAGGGGCACTATTGCGTAATCTTAGGGTGTCATCATCCTTGGTTACACAGGGACAAATTAGGGTCAGATTTAGGGTTTCTTGTGGTCTGAATAGAGACCTCTGGATTGCAGGTTTTCTGTCATGGATTTATTCTTCCGCATGTGAATGGTAGTCATAACATTATTTGCTATATGCCCAATAAAGTATGGTCAGACTGCAATTCCTCTTCATTTGTATGATTTTCTATTACCAACATCATTCATGTTGTATTATTTGTATTTTATTGTAATGGAACAATATAATAACATATTGCATCTTTTAATATTGTGAATATAGTACTTTAATCTGTGTCATTTTCTATAGGTTTACGATTTAAAGTCTTTTTATGCATTGTTTTTATTCTAGGTTATATTTGCAAAAATGTTTTACCCTGCAGACTATGGTCACTAGCTTAGCTTTACAGTATGAAATCAATGCTATGCATTATCCATCTCTGAATCTAAGTGCAAATATGAATTATTGGAGTGGATATTCTTGTTGGATTTAGTAACACATCAAGTTTCCGGTCTTTAGTGGTGTCAAGCTATAAATATTTAAATACTAAACTCTTAGTGGAGCAAATATTCTCAGACTAATATGTAAAATTCATAGCTATTATACTAATGAATAGGACCGAACCTTTCATGACACCATGTACAGGTTTCAGTTTAGTTTCAGTCCTCCTGCAAATAAAGGAATACTTAAAATGGGATTTCTGACTGCAGCTAGAATTCACATTTCCATTTAGGGATCATGCACAGCTGTCAAGCTATATTTTTCTTTTTTATCCATGATTAACAAAAGCATATAAAATGAAATGTTTGATGTGTGCAGAGTGTTTTATTCTATTGAAATTCTTATTTTCTCAGGTGCAGAACTTAAGCCTTGAACATTATTTGCCTACTGTACATGATGGCTTGGTATTTTCAGCTCACTCTACAAACTAAAGAAAAAAAGGTTGAAGACATTTTGAGGTTTTTTTGGTCTATGTTACATTAGCCAATGATGTAAAACATGGCAAGGCATTCTTATAACATGATATTTACACAGCAATGCTTCTTTCCATGCCTAAAAGACATTAAGGCTTACAAGAAGAAACAGAAAATGGCTCTTTTATATCCTGGGGACACTTCTGTGACCTGAAATTACATCACGGTTTAGTCCTTCTGTTGATCTATAAGAAAATGGATCTACTGAAGGTAATGTTAACGTTACCTGTGGATTTTAAGACCTAATACCTCTCCCCAAACCACTAACCCCGGGACAGGCAAGACACCAAGTAACAACCTCCCAAAGACATGTACAAAAGAGTAGAACTGAGACACACACACACAGTGCAAATAACCACAGAGGAGAGACAAAACGACACCGGAGGGAATAAACTAAAAATAATAGGTAGAAGTAATTCACACCAGGGAACTATCAAACCGAGCAAACAATGATTTGCTGGTCACCAAATAGAGGAATGCAACTCAAGAATCAATTCACACAAATGGCCATCCCAGTTGCTATTCCTCAGAAAAAAAGCAGACCGCCTCCACACCTACATCATGATTGATGCAGATGTAGAGGGACTCCAGGTCGGCTGTTACTATAATGATATCAGAATGATAAAAAACATCAAACTGATGGGAAAATTATTTTTAACAGAGAGTGGGAAACTATGAGGGCCATAATGTGTAAACATTGACCGGTTCTGAAAATATAACTGTCACTATCATGTCACTCAGCAAGCATAGCGAGCACAGTCAGGCCAACCAAAGCCTGACACACAACAAAAAACACACCTCGTAAACACCGAAGACAAAGGGGACACCGGGGATACAATGACAACGGTGGGCCCTAGCTCTAGGGAGAGGGTAGATTGACACCTCCTAACCTTACCTGAAGCTGTCCCTAATCTCCTAACTAGTTTCTATACAGTTTCCGCAACTGTTGCCGAGCAGCACCCTGAGACCCTGGGTAACCCTATAGTCGCACTGGCTAGTAAGAGGTGGGTAAGGTTAACTAAACTCACCTCTGTACTAATAAGGTAAGAGGGTAGGGAGGCAAACAGGGGATAGACAATCAAAATGGAGAGGATATGTCTTCAGGAGAATCCACAGCAGCTCCTTCCACCAAGGCAGCTTCCATACAAAGGGCTTTGTATAATCGGCAAAGCTTGCTGGGAAACCTAGCTATTTAAACACCAGGGGGCATGGCTACAGAGCAGCTATAGCTGACCTAAACTGCAGAAGAGCTGCTGGCAGGAAAATTGACATTAACTATTTCCGAACCAAAAGAAACAAAACAACATTTAAATGCTTAGTCCCAGAGAGAGATAAGGGGCTCCAGTCTACAAGCTGCCACTAGCCTCCAAAGACAGGGAGATGGCCGTGACATATCATCATGCCTTCAAGATGGTCCATCTAGGACATCAAGATGTGCCAGAAGTCTCAAAGACTTACTTGTACTTAGCCACTATGCCCCTAAGGTCCCGGCGTTATTTGGATCTAACCGTCCACTGAAGGAGTTCTTTCCCTGTAGACATTGTCTTTCCTGTGTCAATATTTCTTGCTGCTCTGATTTTATCATGGCAGATGGCTCACATCAATTTGCATTACAGCACATGCGGTAGTACAAACGTAGTCTATTACGCAAAGTGTAGTTGTTCAAAAATCTATGTGGGCCTAACCTTTCAGGAGTTATGCATGAGGGTTAGGGAGCATGTGAGAGATATTGGCGCAGCACGAGCAGTTGATGATATTGCCGCACTTATGACCTTGCCACAGCATTTTAAACTATACTATGACTGTAATGCCAAAAGCCTAAAAGTACGAAGCATAGATATTATACATGATGGAATGAGGGGCGGCAATATTAAGAGGCTCAGAGGGAAACAAGAAGGATTATACTTTGGGTACAATGATTCCATTTGGCCTTAATGAGCATCTTAGTTTCCGAACTTTTTTCATAGATAATCTGCACCATTATTTGAATAATTTTTATAATTTTCTGTTATTTGTCATGTATTATTCATGGGAGATAGTCCTCTTTTTTCAACAGTATTCCTCAGTCCTATTTTGAACATCTTATGCTTATATGGCTTTATAACATATTATTGGAATACTAGTGCTTCACCTCAAACTACTGCAGAATGCTATGTATCTGGTATTCTTCTAAATGGATGGACTGAATCTTTGCTACTACATTTAAAAGAATTCAATACCATATATACTATACTATAAACTTTTATTTTTAATATTATTCATTCCTTATGGAGTTATCTGTGTCCTCTTTTACCTATACCTAGTGATTTTTGTGCACATGCGCTCCGTGCCTGATCCTCGCTGTGTCCCTGGCCGCATCTATTTATCTTTGCATGTGCTGGTGGCCTTTGGGTTGCTTTGCACATGTGTGAGTGCTGACTCCAGCGGGGGCATGGCTGATGGCTGTCGCAGGCGCGCATGCACCGTATATGTCCAATCATGCGGGCGGGACGATCAGTCACATGACTGGTCGTCGGGGTGATTTAAGGTCCTGCACTGTTTGAGAGGTTTATCCCTGTGTTGGTACAGACACACAAAATGCACGTCGGGGGTCCTGTCCCGGGGTTCTTATCTGGTTGATTCTGTGCTGACACTTGCACTTTGAGATTAGGTATGCTTATTATTTAATCTTCTCTTCCTATTTGAATCACTGTTTAAGTAACTTCACATAATTACATGTTATATTATCCATATGGCTTAACAGAGATTTAATGTGAATAATTATACATAGGTACAGCCATTATTATACAGATAGATCACTAACCCACTATCGTTTTATGTGTAATGTGTATTATGTTCTTGTGCATACTGTGAATTTTTGAATTGCATTTTTATAAATGTGTGTTTTTGGCATCTAATAAAATTTGGAATACTTTTATGACCAATAAGCTCCCGCTTCTTCTGGTTTCATTATACAGCTGCATCTCAATAAATTAGAATATCATCAAAAAGATAATTTATTAACTTTGTGTTTAAAATCATTTTTTTCAGTTGGTGTTATATAATATTCTAATTTGCTGAGATAATGACTTTTGGGCTTTCATTGGCTGTAAGCCATAATCATCAACATTAATAGAAATAAACACTTAAAATAGATCACTCTTTGTAATGACTGTATATAACATATGCGTGTCCCTTTTTATATTGAATTACTGAAATAAATTAACTTTTTGATGATATTCTAATTTATTGAGATGCACCTGTCTATCATGGAGTGGTCTTTTGAATTGCCGATTTGAGCTGACATTTCTCATCTCCCAGATATAATTTTTGAATATGTGACTAATGGATTTTTGGCACCTAGGACTTAAACGCAGTTTAACTACATATTACCTCTATATCTACAGGTAAATAGTGTTTCTGGGTGACAGACTCCCTTTAAACTCTACTAGGACAATGCAAGTTTTTAAGCTACAGTGTTTTTCCAAAAATAATACACTGTCTTATACTTTTTTTGCCCCCCAAAAAAGCACTAGGGCTTATTTTTGGAGGAAGTCTTAGGGGGACTTTGCACGCTGCTACATCGCTAGCCGATGGTAGCGATGCCGAGCGCGATAGTACCCGCCCCCGTCGCACATGCGATATCTTGTGATAGCTACCGTAGCGAACATTATCGCTACGGCAGCTTCACACGCACTTACCTGCCCTGCGACGTCGCTCTGGCCGGCGACCCGCCTCCTTCCTAAGGGGCGGGTTGTGCGGCGTCACAGCGACGTCACACGGCAGGCAGCCAATAGAAGCGGAGGGGCGGAGATAAGCGGGATGTAAAAATCCCGCCCACCTCCTTCCTTCCGAATTGGCGGTGGAGGCAGGTAAGGAGATGTTCCTCGCTCCTGCGGCTTCACACACAGCGATGTGTGCTGCCGCAGGAATGAGGAACAACATCATATCTCCTATTGGTGCGACATTATGAAAATGTCTGACGCTACACAGATCACCGATTTACGACGCTTTTGCGATTGTTTATCGGCGCATCTAGGCTTTACACGTTGCGACATTGTTACCAGCGCCAGATGTGCGTCACTTTCGATTTTACCCAAACAATATCGCAGTAGCGATTTCGCAACGTGCAAAGTTCCCCTTATTCTTGAGAAACATGGTTGGGGGTAAGTTTACCCCCTCAAAAAAAGCAGACCCCCCCCAACTTTCCAGGAGACTCAATTACCAGACCTGGACATCTGCGTGGCTCCCAGGTCCTCCTGTGATCTCTGGTGGGTGCTCCTAGCAGGTATGCTGCATCCCGTCCTCCTTTGCATCTGGCCAACACATTCACACACAGCAGATCACACTCACAGACTCACTCACTCATTCATCACATCCAGCATTAAAGAATGCTTCCGGCTGCAAGGAACAATGGGAGGAAGTCACATGTCTGCAGGTCCTGTAAGCTAGCATTGCAGCAGGTCCTTGCGCTCCACTGCACTGCCTCTCAGGATTCTGCCGGCGAGAAGAAATCGATGTCGCTGGATGTGGTGAGTGTGTGTGTGATCCGATGTGTGTGTGATCCGATGTTTGTGTGTGTGAGATCGGATGTGTGCAAAGGTGCGAATGTGGCGCCCTGGACAAGCCAGGGGCCACAGAGCACAACACCAACACACCCCACACTCCCAGCAGGTACATCAAAGCCAGAACACAAAACCCTTGTTGCCTTCCTCCAGGGGCTGATGTCCACACCAGGGGGTGAGCCAGGCGGTTGGTCCCGCCCACCGAGGAGTTCACAGTCCTGGAGGAGGGAAAACAGTGAGTCGAGTGGGAGAGGTGAAAGTGAGAGCAAGTGAAGTAGCAGTCAAGCAGTCTGAAGTGAGTATGGGTGTGTGGCCCGGACAGATCAGCAAGGTTGGCAGACGGTGGTGACCGTCTGCAGGAGTGGCCGATTGGAGTCTACCGTAAGGATCGTGGACGGGCGGTGGCCCGGCGGTACCGGACCGGTACACAAAGAGAAGCCAGCACCATCTGGCAGGGGCTTTTCGGACCCCGGCAAGGCTAGGAGTCGCCGTGAATTTGCCAAATCCGTTAGTGAAGGGGACCTCCTGGGTTTCCAAACAGTCAAGTCCCGACAGAAGGCAACCGTCCAACCGAGTGAGAGAGACCGCCAAGGCAACAGTTTCTCAGGGCCAGCGCCTGCGGGCAAAAGGGGCTCCTCCGGCCCATATCCAAGCCGGGGAGCGGGTTACCGGTAGGAACCCATTGAAACCGTACAGACATCTTAGGTGCAGGTAAAGGCAGTCACCACCAACCTGCCGGGAGCAACAACACCGCAGCCGTCTGTGGGACCCGTCCATCCAGCCGTGTGTTTTACCGAGACTGTGTCTTCATCATTGGGCTGAGTGAGTACCACCGTGCCGTGCGGCACAGCGCTGCCCCTGCGACCCTGCACCTTGCCAGGCCCCGTAGCCCGCCTGCCATCAATCCCTACCCCCTCACCGGGCCCCGGGACAACCAACCCCCTACCAACGGAGGGGAGAAATAAAAACCAAGCTGCTCCCTGTCACCGCTCCCGGGATCCCCGTCCAGAGCAGCGGTGGTGTCACCAAAATCACCACAACCGTGAGTGGCGTCACGGACAATAAATCCCCACAATCAAATCCCCTTTTCACTCACGGGCGAGGAGCGCCGCTCGAGTCCCCGGGATCCGGCCTACCGCTCGAGCCACCACCGAGCAGCAGCAGCAGCCGCAGCAGCAGCCGCAGCCGGACCCAAGCAGTGGGAGAGCGCAGCGTCCCCTCCTCCGCCCGCGACACGAACAGGATCCTACCGCTCTGCCGTCTGGTAGAGGTGCGCCTTGTTACCACCGGAGGTGTCCGGCCAGAAAAAGTTCAGAAGCCGCCATCTTTGGCGCGAAACGTTCCCGCTCGAGCATCTCCTCGAGTAGTGGAGGCGCGGAGGCCTAAACCCCGCCCCAATAGAGGAGGAGGAGCCGGAAAGAGGCTAAGGGGGGACGAAATGGCGTCTGGCCGCATGTAGCTCACGGCTATACAGATAGGGACGCCGGGACCCCACGATCCGCTGACCCTTGCAAAGAATGTCCGCTCCACCTAGCTATGCGGAGGCGACCGAGCCGGTGCCCGGGACAGCAGCATGGCTGAGGGCCCAAACGGCAGGGATCTGCCGACACTACCGGAGCCAGATCTGTAGGCTGATGGAGCAGTGGACCGCGGAGGTGGAGGAGGTAGCTGCAGTCGCACGGGTGTATGGAATGGAGGCCATGATGGAGGAGCTGGTGAGTGACCCACGCCCCTGTGTCCCTGAGGGACCGGCCATTGCGGCTGAGGGACCCGGTCTGCCCCTTGCCCTCATGCCGCCTCCGTCCTCCTTGCCCGTGCACTGCGCTACGTCTGGCCCGTCGGGCGTACACCCCTTCATAACAGTGGCCGAGAGAGTGGCGAGCCTGGAAGCTGCAGCAGCTGGCGGCAACCCGCCTGGTGCAGGGACAGACGATAGTGATTCCAGGCCTGACACCGAGCTCGTTTCGGAAGAAGATGAAGGAGTCGTCGCTCTGCATGACATGGAGGCCACTTACATCCCCCGGAGTGGAAATAACGGGTATCGGGCGGCCCTTCCTCGTCGTTCCTGCTATGCGCTGGAGGGGCTGGTGCCCGTGTTCTTCCACCCAGAGCCGGGTGGGGAGGACGAAGATGCACCATGAGGGCAGAGGAATGCCGTTGTCACCGTCCCCGTTGGGACCACAGTGTGTGTTGAAAGTACCGTTTAAAAGAATGATAAGTAAATGATACCGTGAAAGTTACCTGATTGACAAGCCTTGATTTGCACCGGTCGTTACCGGCAACTGGTCCCCGTTGGGACCCCCACCCCTTCACCACTTTACATAAGAAACTACTTATGAACAGGCCCGAGAACTTGCAGGGCAACCACAAACTAGTGGCATGTAAATAATGTTTGTTACAGCTTCCATCGTTACCGCCTCCGGAGAGGCAGATTGGAGGAAGGGCCCGCAGTGGAGTAGGCTGGGGCCCAGCCACCACCGGAACCGGTGGCAAT